>NC_057802.1:534042678-534246214 GCF_018294505.1 Triticum aestivum | reverse complement strand
TATATATATAACAACTCTGAAGAGTCAAATTTAACATATGGATACAATACAAGGGTCTTGCGACCAAGATACAACTCACAGCGGAAGCGAATATACCTTATACAGGTAAATAATACAAATGCCATAAGAAGACTTTAAAGAAAAGCAAATGACGTCCATATCCCTGTTAATGACATCCTTAATCAAACCTGCTTCTGAAATGTTACCACCTGATTTGCAGCACCCGCGGGTAAAAGAGGAAATAAAAAAGGGTGGATCAGGTCAGTCCATCGTCGGGAGGTAGACGCGGTGAAAACTGTTCATAGTTAACGTCCTACGGCAGGTCGGACACTTGCTCTGAGCCTGGATGGAGGCCTGGATGCACTTCTGGCAGAAGATGTGGCCACAGATGGTGGATGACGCATCAACCAGCTCATTCATGCAGACTGGGCAGCTAAACTTTGGTTCCTTTCGGATCTCCTTCAGAGGTGCACGGGATTTCTGCATCACCATGAGCTGCAGTTTGTAAGCAAGCCTTGGAGAGCTGGTATTACTGTACATGATATTTGAGAAGTACAATGCACAATTTTTACCAAGAATCTGTTGGTTGCAGGTGTGTCCGCTGTGTCTATCATGAGGTTGTTATTGCTGTCTCTGGGGTGATCTTGATGTGTAGGGTTCATCCCCAGAGAAAGCAGTGTGTTCACATGCTGATCAGGAGCTTCCCCTGGAAAGAAAGCAACACAAACCAAGTTAGTAAATGGAAACATAGTCCAAAAGGGGAAGACTAGGAAAAAAAAGGTGATATACACTAGAGCATACAGCTCCAAGACTGAATAGTACTCCCTCTGTCTCAAAATGTAAGACGTTTGTCAAAAGCCGTCTTACATTTTGAGACAGAGGGAGTATATGTATGTTCGAAAATGTTATAAATCAATATGGGTAAATACTGAGACTCAACAGTGTGATATCCCATTTCTAATTGATAAGAAAAAAATTTGGAAGCTAAGCGTCCGAAGGAAGATAATTAGTGTTAAATTCTAATAATGGATCTTTCAGGTTAACATTTCACTTACAGCTTTTTAGTCATACAATAGCTACTTAGTGGATGGTCTTTTCCAAACACAAAAGCTAGACTCCCAGAAAGGTGGTTTGTTAGGTGTTCTACAGCATGGTACAGAAGAATTTCAAAATAAGGTACACAGCCTGAAGGAAATAAGCACAAGTTCAGTAAAACTATCTGCGGCTGGCAGCAAGGTACCCATGTTGGCGTTCAGAGGAACCATGCCTGCACCAGACGACGAAGGGCCAATATCGCCTGTCACATAAGACATTCTAGAAGTTTCACTTGTGCCTTGCGTGATACCAGGTGTCAGAATCATCGTCCCATTGCCAGGGGAAGATGATATCTGTCTTGACAATTGTTGGTTCTGTTGTCGTTGTTGGTTCAGAGCACTCAACTGCTTGATAGCAAACTGCAAGTGCGGCTCAATTTGCTGCTTCATCATATTGTAGTACTCCGCCTGAACATATTTTTTTTTTAATATTAAAATGATGAAATGGTGATATTTAATTTTGCTCGGAAATGGACTTGATTGCTCGAAAGCCAAAGCTACAAAATAAGAAGGAAAGGGGTCAACACCTTGCTTGGGTATTTTCTAAACAAGAGTTCCTCAAGCCTCCTCGCGAGCTCCGGTAACCTCCTCCGCCAATCAGCCGAGGTTTGCTTCCTTCCTATATACTCGAATCTGCCAGTTCAATAACAAGTATATATAAAATTAAATAAAGAATTACCCTCCTTACTTTCATAACAAATTCAGACCATCAGGCATCTATCTTATAGCCTAAATAACCCTCAGAACTGAACAAAGTATTTAAATGCACCCCCAAAGTTGCCAAATGTGTATGCACAGCCCTTCTAAACTTCAAGGGAAGCCATTAATTTCGAACAGCACTATATCTGTGATCGCCTTTGCTTATAATTTTGTGAATGAAACAACGTAGTACCAGTAAGCATGATGCCTGATGGAATCTATTGTTTAGAGAATTCAATTCCAACCCATTTTCTGGAGCATGAATATCGATTATTTCCAACTGGAGCAGATAAGAGCACTGAACGCTTACATCTTGTCTCGGGTGCTGCCGCGCATCATCACGAACTGGGGATCGACCCACGCGTCCTGCGTCTGGCTTTGCGGCGGCGGCATCCCGACGGCGCCGACGACCTGATTCACCTGCGCAGTCTGACGCGCGTCCATCTTCGCGGCCAGCCGGGCGAGTCTCACGCCGGCCCGGTCAACCTCGGCGCAGCGCGAGCTGGATGCCGTGGGGGTAGGAGGGCCGACCAAATAGTAGGAGGTTGTGCGGCGGCGAGCGGCGGGCGGAGACGAGGCGGGGGAGACGGAGGGAGGGGGGAGAAAGGAAGGGGGCCTTGACCAATGGCGGACTACCCGAGCTGGACTGCACGAGCGGGGTCAATACTGGGTGGTGGGCCAGCGACGCGCTTCCCTTTTCTCTCTTCTCTTTTTGACGAGGGAAGCGTCCGTCTCGTTTTTTCTTTCTCAGTCTCTTCTGCCTTTACAACGTCCCGATTTTTTTAAGCTTTTATTTAGGACATGCCCTTTGAGAAAAAATAGTTTAGCATGTACATTGATTTTTTTTTTCAATACAAGCTATCACTAGTGGGTCTCATTAATGAATATTCTAAAATAAAATAAAGACTAGTACACATGCATCTCTATTCTCCACTTCAACCTTTTCAGCTTTTTACACCGGACTACACTTTTTCTCTCCGAACATCCGCCTCCTGCAGAGGATCCCGCTTCCCCATTTGAACCTACTTTTCCCGACATCCGATTCTACATGGCATGCGAGACATCACCCTGTGGCTATGCATTGGTCGGGTAAAGGTTGTTTCATGGTGTGTCTTTTAAAGACAGTTTTTTTTACGGGCAAGTCTTTTAAAGAGAGTATGGGCCGGCTATTGGTATGACGATTTCAACAGTGTTGTGTGGCATGGTGTGTTTCTTCAATTCTCTGAGCTGGTGGTGATGTACTGCAAGATTGTTATGTGTGGGGCGATACTTTAACCGATAATGCTTCATTGGTTTATGCATGGATCTCGTCTCAAGGGTTGAGTGACTATTGCGGTATTCAAAGACTAATATGGTGAGGGCATTTGTAGGTGGCCATTTCCCTTATTGTTGGTTTGATGTATTTTTCAATCTTCGGCGATGGCGTACAACCGAAGAAGGGCGGAGAATATAGTACGATTTTTAATATATATTTTTTTACTGGCCGTTCTGTTTCCAGTTGTCAATTCATTGTATTAGTTTTTGTTTTATTTGATTTGAATCATATCTAAGATGTCATCTAGATGTTGTTATTTAAAAAATGCAGTACAATTACTTTTTGCAAGAGAAATCCTATGGAATCGCCCTACAAATTGTGCCACGTATTAAACACTAATTTTGATTATACATCACACATTGCAAAAGAATTGGTATGAACCTGCAACTGTTTAAACTAACACTCTACTAGCAGCACTAACTTGCCACTTATGTAACTTGTAAAAATAACGTTCTACTTATGTATGAATATTAAGTTATCAACTGTCTGCTAATATATGGGTACTCAGCGTCGTACGATTCTCCGAAAGCTCTTCGGACGTCAGCAATTGAGCGGCGCACGCCCGGTTGGATGGTAACTGCCTGCGCTTGTATAAGGAGGTGGGTCAGCTCCAGGCCGCGTACACAACGCGCATGAGTGCAAATGGCGATGTGCCAAGACCCCTGGGTGCTTAGGATGTAGACCGGCGTGCCGACCTCTCTGTTGAGTCTAGGTAGGACTACGGTGTGTCGATCAGCCGAGGCCGGGCATGGCCAAGAAAAGTGTGTCTGGCCAAAGTTAATCGAGCATGTTGGGTAAGTTGGTGTACCCCTGCAGGGAAGTATATCTATTCGAATAGTCGTGTCCACGGTAACCGACACTCGGAGTTGTATCCCGATCTAGTACAACTAGAACTGGATACTTGTTACACTAAATGGATATGATGGCTTCGGGATCACTTTCTCGCAGGGAGTCGAGTAAGGATCTCTGAGCATTACTAAAATATACTTGTTACCTTATGATATGCCAATCTGAACTCTTCTAATGATACAAGATGCCGCAAGATGCTAGTCTTGATAGGCTAGGCCTTCCCTCTATTTTGGTATTTCTGCGGTATAGTCCAAAGATATAGCCCCATTCCTTTGAAACCGATGCATACTTAGCATAGATCTGATGTAAGTCTTGCGAGTACTTTGGATGAGTACTCATGGTTGCTTTGCTACCCCTTTTCCCCTCTACCTGATTTTTGCGATCACATGATGGAGCCCAGGAGCCAGGTGATCCCGCCGATGACTACTACTACCCTGACGGAGCCTACGACTACGTGGAGACCACCGACGACCAGGAGTAGTTAGGAGGCCCCAGGTAGGAGGCCTGCGCCTTTTCGATCTAGTTATCGTTGTTTTGCTAGCCTTCTTAAGGCAAACTTGTTTATCTTATGCCTATACTCAGATGTTGTTGCTTCCGCTGACTTTTGTATTCGAGCCTTCGTGGCCCTGGCTTGTAATATAAAGCTTTATGTTTGAATTTGTGTCTAGAGTTGTGTCGTGATATCTTCCCGTGAGTCTCTGGTCTTGATCGTGCGCATTTACGTGTATGATTAGTGCACGGTCGAGGCGGGGGCGTCACACTCACTAGACAACAGTTAAAAATATTCTTAGGTACCTCAGAAGAACAAAGGACATGCTGCTTGTTTATGGAGGAGATGAATAACTCGTTGTAAATGGTTACACCGATGCTAGCTTCATGACTGATATAGATGACTATAAATCTCAATCATGTTATGTTTTTACACTTAATGGTGGTGCGGTTGTTTGGAAGAGTTTCAAACAAAACACTAGTGCGGATTCTACGATAGAAGTAGAGTATTTTGCGGCTTCGGAAGCTTCAAAGGAGGCGTTCTGGATCAAGAAGTTTCTTGAAGAAATTGGTGTAGTCCCAAGTGTGATGAATCCAATGGCTCTCTATTGTGTTGTGATAATGTAGTGACCCGACCCAAATCGATTGGTGCCTCTGTGCTTTCTGTGTTATCCCTGTATCAGTATGCTAGCATACACAGTACACCGATGAAATACCATAACATCACATGTTAAAAAGATAATGTAGATCCAGAGTGTACCTCATATAACACGGTGGAAAAACAACATAAAGGTGTGGAGTCCCATCAACGCCATTGGCAAGTTGAGTGTACACCATAACCCTACAATGTATCTCTTACTCATCATAGAAATCCTACAATGAGATGTTGCAGCCGTGTAGGTCAGTACATTGAATGTACTAGCAAGATCACATATAAAGGCAGATGAAAATAACTCTATTTCTATATGAATATGACTGTGGAGGCTCTATGTCCGAGTTTTTGTGTAAAAGTTGGGTTTTCCCTACTACAAAGGAATCAAATTAATTACTACAAAGTGATGTCATTAGTGAGATGGTTCCGCCAACCAAATCTCATATCCCAAAGTCATTATTAAAACCCAATAATCAATTCAGCAAATAGTCCATTTATAGTGCAGTGTTGAGAGTTCCGAGATAGATCCAATTCTAGAGGCTCAAGTTGTCCGTAACCGGGGACACGACTAATTGATTAGGTTGATACTCTGTAGAGTTTTATGCACTTTACCCACAAGATTCAATCCCTCCTTTTACGTCCTCGCACTACTTGACGTTTAAGAACATGATAACCGAAACATGGTCTTTCAGAGAGTTTCCCTAACCACTTCCAGTACCCACATCCAACCCTACCGTTCGTCTACATCTCGTAGCACTGGACCAGTCAGAGTCACAACTAAGATCAACCAAGCCAGAGCCCATATTGACTTATGGTTGCACAGGTAAGCTTCCGGTCTTGAAGTATTCATCCATCTCTTTGAACCTAGGTGGAAGTTTCTGCGTGATTGACTGGCACTTCTCCAGGAACACCTAGGCTAACTAGGGGTCCTCCATGGCGCCATTCATCAATTTTTCCACCTAGAGATATATTTGGATAATCATGTCTTGAGTCCTTGAGGTCTTGAAGTTGTCGTCATCAGTCTTGAAGTTGTTGTCATTAATTATAATTCATCACTCTCACAACTTCCATGAACACTCATACCAATCCCTGTCTACTAAGCATAGCAACTGCAAATAATAATGTTCCCGGGGCTCAGTAACAAATGACATGGGTTCCTACCTCATGACACAACTCAAGGCCAAGTGTCCAAATTACCTACTTTGCACGCATGGTGGAAAAGCAAATACTAAATGCAATAAAACATAGGTTACCTATAATCATGATCAAAGTGAACTTGTCTTGATGATGTCCCAGAAACTCTAGAGATTCGTAGTAGCAAGCTTCACACTTTGGATAATCTAAAGAAGCAAACAATGCCATACATAAGCAAACACTCATACGAGGGCATCAACAAGTAATTTAACATGCATGACATGAAGAAAACGAAAAGTGAAATCCAAAATTAAACACAAAGATCAATTCAAAGGAAACTCTAAAAAACACTTTGGAAAACTTCGATAGCTGTAAAACAAAATAGAAATAGTTTTCTGTAGTAAATCAATTCTTAAAAAAAAGAAAAATAATAAAGTTATATTAAACTAACAGAAATAATTTTACTCAAAGTTTTATTAGCAAAAAGAATCAATTTAATTGCTATTATAAAACTCTAGTTATGATCTATACAAGTTTTAATACAAAACAATATATTGTAATTATTTATAAAAAAAATTCTACTGTTGCCTAACAGAAACATATTATAATTTGTCAAAAGTGACAAAAAGAATTGCTTTAAAACAATTAAAAACAAATAGTTTATGAATAAAAAAATCTATACTCAAAACAATATGTAAATCAATTTTAAGTTATTCCAAAAATAATTTGTGAAACCTTACTGGATAGGCAATAGAGCTGGTCACAAATTGCAAAAAGAATCATGCAAAAAATAATTTATAAAACTCAAGTTAGGTGTAATCTAAGGATTTAAGAGCATCTGATCAAATTCAAATTCAAATAACATATAAACTTTTTACGTATTCAGAAACTTTACAAAATTTGTGATCTAAGGCAATTGGAATCACTCAATTTGAATCTAATATAAAAAAGTTCTGGTTAATTTAAAAACAGAGCTATTCTGAAAACAGAAAAACCACTATGGATGTAGGGGATCGTAGCAGAAATTTAAAATTTTCTACGCATCACCAAGATCAATCTATGGAGTAATCTAGCACCAAGGGGAAGGGGAGTGCATCTACATATCATTGTAGATCGCTAAGCGGAAGCGTTGCAAGAACGCGGATGAAGGAGTCGTACTCGTAGCGATTCAGATCGCGGTTGATTCCGATCTAAGCGCCGAACCACGGTGCCTCCGCGCTCAACACACGTGCAGCCCGGTGACGTCTCCCACGCCTTGATCCAGCAAGGAGAGAGGGAGAGGTTGGGGAAGGCTCCGTCCAGCAGCAGCACAACGGCATGGTGGTGATGGAGGAGCGTGGCACTCCAGCAGGGCTTCGCCAAGCACTGCGAGAGACGAGGAAGGAGAGGGGTAGGGCTGCGCCAAGAGAGAGGGAGACTCATGTCTTTGGCAGCCCCAAAACCCCCACTATATATAGGGGAGGGGGAGGGGGAGGGGCTATGCCCCCATCTAGGGTTCCCCCCCAAGGGGTGGCGGCCAGCCCTAGATGCATCTAGGGGGCGGCCAGAGGGGGAGAGAGGGGGGGCGCACCCTAGGTGGGCCTTAGGCCCATCTGAGCCTAGGGTTTCCCCCCTTCCCCCTTCCCTGCGCCTTGGGCCTCTTGTGGGAGGCGCACCAGCCCACCTAGGGGCTGGTCCCTTCCCACACTTGGCCCACGCAGGCCTCCGGGGTTGGTGGCCCCTCCCGGTGGACCCCTGGAACCCTCCGGTGGTCCCGGTACATTACCGGTGACGCCCGAAACTCTTCCGGTGGCCAAAACGGGACTTCCCATATATAAATCTTTACCTCCGGATCATTCCGAAACTCCTCGTGATGTCCGGGATCTCATCCGGGACTCTGAACAACATTCGGTAACCACGTATATCTATTCCCTATAACCCTAGCGTCATCGAACCTTAAGTGTGTAGACCCTACGGGTTCGGGAACCATGCAGACATGACCGAGACGTTCTCCGGCCAATAACCAACAGCGGGATCTGGATACCCATGTTGGCTCCCACATGTTCCACGATGATCTCATCGGGTGAACCACGATGTCGGGGATTCAATCAATCCCGTATACAATTCCCTTTGTCTACCGGTATAGTACTTGCCCGAGATTCGATCGTCGGTATCCCGATACCTTGTTCAATCTCGTTACCGGCAAGTCTCTTTACTCGTTCCGTAACACATCATCCCGTGATCAACTCCTTGGTCACATTGTGCACATTATGATGATGTCCTACCGAGTGGGCCCAGAGATACCTCTCCGTTTACACTGAGTGACAAATCCCAGTCTCGATTCGTGCCAACCCAACAGACACTTTCAGAGATACCTGTAGTGCACCTTTATAGCCACCCAGTTACGTTGTGACGTTTGGTACACCCAAAGCATTCCTACGGTATACGGGAGTTGCACAATCTCATGGTCTAAGGAAATGATACTTGACATTAGAAAAGCTCTTAGCAAACGAACTACACGATCTTGTGCTAGGCTTAGGATTGGGTCTTGTCCATCACATCATTCTCCTAATGATGTGATCCCGTTATCAATGACATCCAATGTCCATGGTCAGGAAACCATAACCATCTATTGATCAACGAGCTAGTCAACTAGAGGCTTACTAGGGACATGTTGTGGTCTATGTATTCACACATGTATTACGGTTTCCAGTTAATACAATTATAGCATGAACAATAGACAATTATCATGAACAAGGAAATATAATAATAACCATTTTATTATTGCCTCTAGGGCATATTTCCAACAGTCTCCCACTTGCACTAGAGTCAATAATCTAGTTCACATCACCATGCGATTAACACTCAAAGTTCACATCGCCATGTGACTAATACCCAAGAGTTTACTAGAGTCAATAATCTAGTTCACATCACCATGTGATTAACACTCTAGGGTTTGACCATGTTATGCTTACGAGAGAGGTTTTAGTTAACGAGTCTGCAACATTCAGATCCGTGTGTGCTTTACAAATCTCTATGTCATCTTGTAGATGCAGCTACCACGCGCTACTTGGAGCTGTTCCAAATAACTGCTCTACTATACGAATCCGGTTTACTACTCAGAGTCATCCGGATTAGTGTCAAAGTTTGCATCGTCGTAACCCTTTACGACGAACTCTTTTACCACCTCCATAATCGAGAAAATTCCTTAGTCCACTAGTTACTAAGGATAAGTTCGACCGCTGTCATGTGATCCATTCCTGGATCACTATTGTACCCCTTGACTAACTCATGGCAAGGCACACTTCAGGTGCGGTACACAGCATAGCATACTGTAGAGCCTACGTCTAAAGCATAGGGGACGGCCTTTGTCCTTTCTCTCTCTTCTGCCGTGGTCAGGTCTTGAGTCTTACTCAATACTCACACCTTGTAACACAGCCAAGAACTCATTCTTTGCTAGTCTATTTTGAACTCCTTCAAAATCTTGTTACGGTATGTATTCATTTGAAAGTACTATTAAGCGTTTTTGATCTATCCTTATAGATCTTGATGCTCAATGTTCAAGTAGCTTAATCCAGGTTTTCCATTGAAAAACACTTTTCAAATAACCCTGTATGCTTTCCAGAAATTCTACATCATTTCTGATCAACAATATGTTAACAACATATACTCATCAAAAATTCTATAGTGCTCCCACTCACTTCTTTGGAAATACAAGTTTCTCATAAACTTTGTATAAACCCAAAATCTTTGATCATCTCATCAAAGCGTACATTCCAACTCCGAGATGCTTACTCAGTCCTTAGAAGGATTGCTGGAGCTTTGCATACTTGTTAGCATCTTTCAGGATTGACAAAACCTTCTGGTTGTATCACATACAACCTTTCCTCAAGAAAATCATCGAGGAAACAATGTTTTGACATCCTATCTGCAAGATTTCATAAATAATGCAGTAACTGCTAATATAATTCCAACAGACTCTTAGCATCGCTACGAGTGAGAAAATCTCATCGTAGTCAACTCCTTGAACTTGTCGGAAAACATCTTAACGACAAGCCAAGCTTTCTTAATGGTGACACTTACCATCATTGTCTGTCTTCCTTTTAAAATCCATCTGCACCCAACAGCCTTACGACCATCAAGTATTTCTTCCAAAGTCTATACTTTGCTTTTATACATGGATCCTCTCTCGGATTTTATGGCCTCGAGCCATTCGTCGGAATCCGGGCGCACCATCGCTTCTCCATAGCTCGTAGGTTCATTGTTGTCTAGCAACATGACTTCCAAGACAGGATTACGTACCACTCTGAAGTAGTACGCATCCTCGTCATCCTACGAGGTTTGGTAGTGACTTGATCTGAAGTTTCATGATCACTATCATAAGCTTCCACTTCAATTGGTGTAGGTGCCACAGGAACAACTTCTTGTGCCCTGCTACACACTAGTTGAAGTGACGGTTCAATAACATCATCAAGTCTCCACCATCCTCCCACTCAATTCTTTCGAGAGAAACTTTTGCTCGAGAAAAGACCCGTTTCTAGAAACAATCACTTTTGCTTCCAGATCTGAAATAGGAAGTATACCCAACTGTTTTGGGTATTCTATGAAGATGCATTTATCCGCTTTGGGTTCGAGCTTATCAGCCTGAATTTTTTTTCACATAAGCGTCGCAGCCCCAAACTTTTAAGAAACGACAGCTTAGGTTTCTCTAAACCATAGTTCATATGGTGTCGTCTCAACGGAATTACGTGGTGCCCTATTTAAAGTGAATGCGGTTGTCTCAAATGCCTAACCCATAAACGACAGTGGTAATTTGATAAGAGACATCATGGTTTGCACCACATCCAATAGGGTGCAGCTATGATGTTCAGACACACCATCACACTATGGTGTTCTAGGCGGCATTAGTTGTGAAACAATTTCCACAATGTCCTAATTGTGTACCAAACACGTAACTCAGATATTCATCTCTATGATCATATCATAGACATTTTATCTTCTTGTCACGATGATCTTCAACTTCACTCTTAAATTACTTGAACCTTTCAATAATTCAGATTGGTGTTTCATCAAGTAAATATACTTAGAATATACTCAAATCATCTGTGAAGTAAGAGCATAACGATATTCACTGCGTGCCTCAGCACTCATTGGATTGCACACATCAAATGTATTACTTCCAACAAGTTGCTCTCTTGTTCCATCTTACTGAAAACGAGGCCTTTCAGTCATCTTGCCCATGTGGTATGATTTGCATGTCTCAAGTGATTCAAAATCAAGTGAGTCCAAATGATCCATCTGTATGGACTTTCTTCATGCATGTATACTAATAGACATGGTTCGCATGTCTCAATCTTTTCAAAAACGAGTGAGTCCAAAGATCCATCAACATGGAGCTTCTTCATGCGTTTTATACCAATATGACTCAAGTGGCAGTGCCACAAGTATGTGGTACTATCATTACTATCTTATATCTTTTGGCATGAACATGTGTATCACTACGATCGAGATTCAATAAACCATTTATTTTAGGTGCAAGACCATTGAAGGTATTATTCAAATAAAAAGAGTAACCATTATTCTTCTTAAATGAACATCATAATCCAATCATGTCTATGCTCAACGTAAACACCAAATAACAATTATTTAGGTTTAACACCAATCTCGATGGTAGAGGGAGCATGCGATGCTTGATCACATCAACCTTGGAAACACTTCCAACACATATCGTCATCTCACCTTTAGCTAGTCTCCATTTATTCCGTAGCCTTTTATTTCGAGTTACCAACACTTAGCAACCGAACCGGTATCTAATACCCTGGTGCTACTAGGAGTACTAGTAAAGTACACATTAATATACTTCTGTCGACCTTGCCCGCCTTCTCATCTACCTAGTATCTAGGGTAGTACTGCTTTAGTGACCGTTCCCCTCATTACAGAAGCACTTAGTCTCGGGTTTGGGTTCAACCTTGGGTTTCTTCACTAGAGCAGCAACTGATTTGTTGTTTCATGAAGTATCCCTTCTTCCCTTGCCCTTCTTGAAACTAGTGGTTTTACTAACCATCAACAATTGATGCTCCTACTTGATTTCTACTTTCGCGGTGTCAAACATCGCGAATAGCTCAAGGATCATCATATCTATCCCTGATATGTTATAGTTCATCACGAAGCTCCAGTAGCTTGGTGGCAGTGACTTTGGAGAACCATCACTATCTCATCTGGAAGATAACTCCCACTCGATTCAAGCGATTGTAGTACTTAGACAATCTGAGCACACGCTCAACGATTGAGCTTTTCTCCCTTAGTTTGTAGGCTTAAGAAACTTGTCGGAGGTCTCACACCTCTTGACGTGGGCACGAGCCTAAAATCCCAATTTCAGCTCTTGGAACATCTCATATGTTCCGCGACGTTTCAAAAATGTCTTCGGTGCCTCAATTCTAAACCGTTTAACATTACGCACTGAACTATCACGTAGTCATCAAAACGTGTATGTCAGATGTTCGCAACATCCACAAACGACGCTTGAGGTTCAGCACACCGAGCGGTGCATTAAGGACATAAGCCTTCTGTGCAGCAATGAGGACAATCCTCAGTTTACGTACCCAGTCCGCATAATTGCTACTATCAACTTTCAACTAAATTTTCTCTAGGAACATATCTTAGTAGAACTAAAGCGTAAGCTACGACATAATTTGCAAAGAACTTTTGACTATGTTCATGATAACTAAATTCATCTAATTATTTAATGAACTCCCACTTAGATAGACATCCCTCTAGTCATCTAAGTGATACATGATCCGAATCGACTAGACCGTGTCCGATCATCACGTGAGACGGACTAGTCATCAACGGTGAACATCTCCATGTTGATCGTATCTACTATACGACTCATGTTTGACCTTTCGGTCTCTTGTGTTCCGAGGCCATGTCTGTACATGCTAGGCTCGTCAAGTCAACCTAAGTGTTTTGCTTGTGTTCCGAGGCCATGTCTGTACATGCTAGGCTCATCAACACCCATTGTATGCGAACGTTAGAATCTATCACACCCGATCATCACGTGGTGCTTCGAAACAACGAACCTTCGCAACGGTGCACAATTAGGGGGAACACGTCTCTTGAAATTTTAGTGAGGGATCATCTTATTTATGCTACCGTCGTTCTAAGCAAATAAGATGTAAACATGACAAACATCACATGCAAATCATAAAGTGACATGATATGGCCAACATCATATGCTGCAAAAACAAGTTAGACGTCCTCTAATTGTTGTTGCATGTTTTTACGTGGCTTCTATAGGTTTCTAGCAAGAACGTGTCTTACCTACACCAAAACCACAACGTGATATGCCAATTTCTATTTACCCTTCATAAGGACCCTTTTCATCGAATCTGATCCGACTAAAGTGGGAGAGACAGACACCCGCTAGCCACCTTATGCAACTAGCGCATGTCAGTCGGTGGAACCTGTCTCACGTAAGTGTACGTGTAAGGTCGGTCCGGGCCGCTTCATCCCACGATGCCGCCGAATCAAGATAAGACTAGTAACGGCAAGTAAATTGACAAAATCGACGCCCACAACTACTTTGTGTTCTACTCGTGCATAGAAACTACGCATGGCTCTGATACCACTGTAGGGGATCGTAGCAGAAATTTAAAATTTTCTACGCATCACCAAGATCAATCTATGGAGTAATCTAGCACCGAGGGGAAGGGGAGTGCATCTACATACCATTGTAGATCGCTAAGCGGAAGCGTTGCAAGAACGCGGATGAAGGAGTCGTAGCGATTCAGATCGCGGTTGATTCCGATCTAAGCGCCGAACCACGGCGCCTCCGCGTTCAACACACGTGAAGCCCGGTGACGTCTCCCATGCCTTGATCCAGCAAGGAGAGAGGGAGAGGTTGGGGAAGACTCCGTCCAGCAGCAGCACAACGGCATGGCTTCACCAAGCACTGCGAGAGACGAGGAGGGAGAGGGGTAGGGCTGCGCCAAGAGAGAGGGAGACTCATGTCTTTGGCAGCCCCAAAACCCCCACTATATATAGGGGAGGGGGAGGGGCTGTGCCCCCATCTAGTGTTCCCCCCCAAGGGGTGGCGGCTAGCCCTAGATGCATCTAGGGGGGCGGCCAGAGGGGAAGAGAGGGGGGGCGTACCCTAGGTGGGCCTTAGGCCCATCTGAGCCTAGGGTTTCCCCCCTTCCCCCTTCCCTGCGCCTTGGGCCTCTTGTGGGAGGCGCACCAGCCCACCTAGGGGCTGGTCCCTTCCCACACTTGGCCCACGCAGGCCTCCGGGGTTGGTGGCCCCTCCCGGTGGACCCCCGGAACCCTCCGGTGGTCCCGGTACATTACCGGTGACGCCCGAAACTCTTCCGGTGGCCAAAACGGGACTTCCCATATATAAATCTTTACCTCCGGATCATTCCGAAACTCCTCGTGATGTCCGCTCGATCTCATCCGGGACTCTGAACAACATTCGGTAACCACGTATATCTATTCCCTATAACCCTAGCGTCATCGAACCTTAAGTGTGTAGACCCTACGGGTTCGGGAACCATGCAGACATGACCGAGACGTTCTCCGGCCAATAACCAACAGCGGGATCTGGATACCCATGTTGGCTCCCACATGTTCCACGATGATCTCATCGGGTGAACCACGATGTCGGGGATTCAATCAATCCCGTATACAATTCCCTTTGTCTACCGGTATAGTACTTGCCCGAGATTCGATCGTCGGTATCCCGATACCTTGTTCAATCTCGTTACTGGCAAGTCTCTTTACTCGTTTCGTAACACATCATCCCGTGATCAACTCCTTGGTCACATTGTGCACATTATGATGATGTCCTATCGAGTGGGCCCAGAGATACCTCTCCGTTTACACGGAGTGACAAATCCCAGTCTCGATTCGTGCCAACCCAACAGACACTTTCGGAGATACCTGTAGTGCACCTTTATAGCCACCCAGTTACGTTGTGACGTTTGGTACACCCAAAGCATTCCTACGGTATCCGGGAGTTGCACAATCTCATGGTCTAAGGAAATGATACTTGACATTAGAAAAGCTCTTAGCAAACGAACTACACGATCTTGTGCTAGGCTTAGGATTGGGTCTTGTCCATCACATCATTCTCCTAATGATGTGATCCCGTTATCAATGACATCCAATGTCCATGGTCAGGAAACCATAACCATCTATTGATCAACGAGCTAGTCAACTAGAGGCTTACTAGGGACATGTTGTGGTCTATGTATTCACACATGTATTACGGTTTCCAGTTAATACAATTATAGCATGAACAATAGACAATTATCATGAACAAGGAAATATAATAATAACCATTTTATTATTGCCTCTAGGGCATATTTCCAACAATGGATTGATCAAGGACACGTCTCACGTTTTGGTTGTCTGGAAAGGTGTTTGTTTGAGATTGAAGAAAGGATGCCCGGTACTTAACAATTCTGGGTGTAAATTGACTAAAACCAATGATTTTTCTTAGATCTACAATGAACCGGTTGGTTAACCAACATACCTAAAAAACGATTTAGTAAAAAGAAAAATAACATGTACTAAGAAGAACAGAGAGGCGTGCGTGCGTGCTCACGCAGAAGGGGGTGGGCGGTGTGACAACGGCTCTAGTGAGCAACGGCGGCGGTGGAGGAGGGGTTCGGGTGTGGCTTGGAGTGGGGTTTCATGGGGTGTTTGAGTTGGTTGTTGGGAACGCCGGCGTCGAGTGGGGCTACCTCGTTTCTCCGGTGAAATACGCGAGCTCCGGGTCGGCGTTTGAGCTCAAGTGGCTCACTGTGATGGAGAAGAGGGCATAAGAGGATGTCAAAAGGGTGCATAGCGACGAAAGACGTCGATTGGCATAAGAAGAAGGCCTAGCTAGGATGGCTTACCAGCATCATGAATGGCCCGTGAACTTTGGTGAACTCCGGCGAGATCCAACTCAAAAGCGTGGGTGTTTCGGGAGGGTTTGGGCGAAAGGTTTTAGGGGAATCATACAAGGGGGAGTTGCTCTATTTATAGTACAAGGTTTTCAAAGGAAATAATAAATGGGAGATCGAATCCCGGGAGATGAGGATCCAGTGCGTGTTTTGTGAAGGAAATAGAGAAGAAAGAACAAAAGGAGGAAGAAGCAAAGAAAAGAAAATTAAGGAAAGAGGGGGTGGGCTATGGCTAGGAAAAATAAAAAAGAAGGGGTGGTTGGGCTTTGGGCGGCCTCGTGGGGAAGCTGGCCTGAGGCTTTTTTCTTTTTTATGATCTGAAGCATAAAAGTGCTAGAATAAAATAGCAAATGCAATCGAATTTTTTTAATTTTGCACAAAAATACCAGAGGATGTGTAGATCCATGTAAACTATTTATTTTGCCAAAAATAATATATATAAATATTTCTCAAAATGGTAGAATCTATCTGGTGCTAAAAATGAATTTAGAATGACTTTTTAAAAATACCAAATGACTTCAAAATAATTCCCCACTATTTTTCCTTTGGAGGGAGTCATTTTACCCTCACTCATAATTAATATATTTCAGAGGAAAAATATTTTGAATAAAACCCAATAACATCAATATTCAATAATTTCAAGAAATTGCTCTGCAAATGATTTCAAATATTTTTCAAATGTATCTTTATTTGTTTCATATTTCATTTTCCATATTTTCTTTATTATATTTGAAGGAGTCATATTTCCTTCTCTCTTTATTATTTTCTTTTTGAAAAAAATGGAAATGAATTTGAAACTCAAAATGGAAAACTCTCAAAAGTGATTCAAATAAATTTTGAAAGTGATCCTCATCACTACCCACTCTATTTCATATATTTTGAAGAAGTCGTGTTATCTTCCCTCATTAAAATCATTGAGTGGCATAAAGTACGTGGCTTGATTTATTCTCAAATGGTATTCAAATCTTCTCAAACCCCTTTCTGATTTCTTTAATGGAAGAAGTCAAATTGTCTTCACTCTAGGGTGTTTTGTTCAAATGAATTTGAATTCATGGAAACAATGTACGAAATGCAAGAATAAATAATTGGGAAAGTCCTTTTATTCTCTCTCAAAAATAATAATTCAAATTCCACTCAATTTAACACAACAATCACACAAGCAATCATTATTACTTAATTAATATAACTTTCCAAAATTTAGAATTTTGGGATGTGACAGATAATAGTGGAGTCATTGCTCAAGCAAAGGAACCAAGATCACACATGCAGACCAGACACATTGAACGCAAGTATCACATTGTCCGACAATATGTTGAGAACAGCTATGTGAAGATTCTCAACATTCACATGGATTTGAATGTGTCAGATCCAATGACGAAGGCTTTGATACGTCTCCAACGTATCTATAATTTTTGGTTGTTCCATGCTATTATATTATCAATCTTGGAAGTTTTATATACATTTACAAGCAACTTTATATCATTTTGGGACTAACCTATTAACTTAGTGCCCAATGTTAGTTGTTGTTTTTTTGCTTGTTTTTGACTTTGCAGAATATCAGTACCAAACGAAGTCCAAATGCCACAAAACTTTTTGGAGATTTTTTCTGGCAATAAGAGACCCTGGAAGCTTCGGGAGGGAATGAGAAGACGAAGGAGTGGCCTGTTGGAAATATGCCCTAGAGGCAATAATAAAATGGTTATTATTATATTTCCTTGTTCATGATAATTGTCTATTGTTCATGCTATAATTGTGTTATCCGGAAATCGTAATACATGTGTGAATACATAGACCACAACATGTCCCTAGTGAGCCTCTAGTTGACCAGCTCGTTGATCAACAGATAGTCATGGTTTCCTGACTATGGACATTGGATGTCATTGATAACGGGATCACATCATTAGGAGAATGATGTGATGGATACGACCCAATCCTAAGCATAGCACAAGATCATGTAGTTCGTTTGCTAGAGCTTTTCCAAATGTCAAGTATCATTTCCTTAGACCATGAGATTGTGCAACTCCCGGATACCATAGGAGTGCTTTGGGTGTGCCAAACGTCACAACGTAACTGGGTGGCTATAAAGGTGCACTACGGGAATCTCCAAAAGTGTCTGTTGGGTTGGCACGAATCGAGACTGGGATTTGTCACTCCGTATGACGGAGAGGTATCTCTGGGCCCACTCGGTAATGCATCATCATAATGAGCTCAATGTGACCAAGTGTTTGGTCACGGGATCATGCATTACGGTACGAGTAAAGTGACTTGCCGGTAACGAGATTGAACAAGGTATTGGGATACCGACGATCGAATCTCGGGCAAGTAACGTACCGATTGACAAAGGGAATTGTATACGGGATTGATTGAATCCTCGACATCATGGTTCATCCGATGAGATCATCGTGGAACATGTGGGAGCAAACATGGGTATCCAGATCCCGCTGTTGGTTATTGACCGGAGAGCCGTCTCGGTCATGTCTGCATGTCTCCCGAACCCGTAGGGTATCCACACTTAAGGTTCGGTGACGCTAGGGTTGTAGAGATACTAGTATGCGGTAACCCGAAAGTTGTTCGGAGTCCCGGATGAGATCCCGGACGTCACGAGGAGTTCCGGAATGGTCCGTAGGTGAAGAATTATATATAGGAAGTCTAGTTTCGGCCACCGGGAAAGTTTCGGGGGTCACCGGTATTGTACCGGGACCACCGGAAGGGTCCCGGGGGTCCACCGGGTGGGGCCACCTATCCCGGAGGGCCCCATGGGCTGATGTGGGGAAGGGAACCAGCCCCTGGTGGGCTGGTGCGCCCCCCTTGGGCCTCCCCTGCGCCTAGGGTTGGAAACCCTAGGGGTGGGGGGCGCCCCACTTGACTTGGGGGGCAAGTCCCCCCCTTTGGCCGCCGCCTCCCTTGGAGATGGGATCTCCTAGGACCGGCGCCCCCAGGGGCCCTATATATAGAGGGGGGGAGGGAGGGCAGCCGCACCCAAGCCCCTGGCGCCTCCCTCTCCCTCCCGTGACACCTCTCCCTCTCGCTGAGCTTGGCGAAGCCCTGCTGAGATCCCCGCTACTTCCACCACCACGCCGTCGTGCTGCTGGATCTCCATCAACCTCTCCTTCCCCCTTGCTGGATCAAGAAGGAGGATACGTCTTCCCCAACCGTACATGTGTTGAACGCAGAGGTGCCGTCCGTTCGGCGCTCGGTCATCAGTGATTTGGATCACGACGAGTACGACTCCATCAACCCCGTTCACTTGAACGCTTCCGCTCGCGATCTACAAGGGTATGTAGATGCACTCCTCTCTCGTTGCTAGATGACTCCATAGATTGATCTTGGTGATGCGTAGAAAATTTTAATTTCTGCTACGATCCCCAACATGGCCCACTAGGCACCAGGGCACGCCAGGGCCTAGGGCGCGCCCTGGTACATAGTGGGGCCCACACGCCTCCATTTGACCTAACTCCGCCTCTATAAATACTCTAAATCAGAAAACCTAACAGGGATTCCAAGAAATACTTTTTCTATCACCGCAAGTTCCAGAACCACGAGATCCCATCTAGAGGCCTTTTCCGGCACTCTGCCGGAGGGGGATTCGATCACGGAGGGGGCTCTTCATCATCCTTGCTGCCCTCTGATGATGCGTGAGTAGTTTACCACGGACCTATGGGTCCATAGTTAGTAGCTAGATGGCTTCTTATCTCTTTTTGTTGTTCAATACAATGTTCTCCTCGGTGTTCTTGGAGATCTATTTGATGTAATGACTTTTTGCGGTGTGTTTGTTGGGATACCATGAATTGTGAGTTTATGATCAGATCTATCCATGAATATATTTGAGTTTTCTCTGAACTCTTTTGTGCGTGATTGTTATGGCCTCGTATTTCTTCTTCGATTTATTGGTTTGGTTTGGCCAACTAGATTGATTTATCTTGCCATGGGAAGAGGTGCTTTGTGATGGGTTCGATCTTGTGGTGCTCAATCCCAGTGACATAAAGGGACATGACACACATGTATCGTTGCTATTAAGGGTATCAAGATGGGATTTATTTCATACGTGAGTTTATCTTGTCTACATCATGTCATCTTGCTTAAGGCATTACTCCGTTCTTCCATGAACTTAATACACTAGATGCATGATGGATAGCGGTCGACGTGTGGAGTAATAGTAGTAGATGCAGAATTGTTTCGGTCTACTTGTCTCGGGCGTGATGCCTATATACATGATCATTTCCTTGGATATCGTCATAATTATTTGCTTTTCTGTCAATTGTCCAACAGTAATTTGTCTACCCACCGTATGCTATTTTTATGAGAGAAGCCTCTAGTGAAAACTATCGCCCCGGGTCTATTTTTTGTCATATATTAAAACCAAAAATACCTCACTGCAATTTTCTTTTATTTCTTTTATTTTGTATTTTTGTTTGATCTATCAATCAAAAACTATATCTTTTAATCTTTCTCGTAACCGTTGAGGGATTGACAACCCCTCTATGCATTGGGTTGCAAGTATTTGTTGTTTGTGTGTTGGTGTTGTTTACATAGTGTTGCTTGGTTCTCCTACTGGATTGATAACCTTGGTTTCATAACTGAGGGAAATACTTATCTGTACTGTACTGCATCGTCCTCTCCTCTTCGGGGAAATCCCAACGCAGCTCACAAGTAGCAGCAAGAATTTCTGGCGCCGTTGCCGGGGAGACATCATCAACATCTATCAAGTACCTACGCATAAACTTTCATCTCCTTGCATTTACATTATGGAATTTTTATTTATGTGCCTCTGGTTCGTTAGTTCTACTCATTCATCCCCACGCTCTTAACTTTTGCTCACTTTTCCCCACTCCCTTGCCCGAAACCCTCAGAACTGGTCACAGCGGACGTTGCCGTCGGGTCAATGGCTTGACCGTTAACTCTGATGAGTGAGGCCGCGTAGGGCGGAGTCCACATTTTGACCATTACGTGGTAACCAGTGGGGCCGCGAAACTGACACTCACTGTAACCTGAATCAGATCCAGTCGCTTCCGCGCCGCCCCCTCCGCCGCCGTCGTGCCGCCTCCGCCGCAGTCGTGCCGCCTCCACCGCAGTCGTGCCGCCTCCACCGCATCTACCCTCTCTCCCCATCTAGGATTAGGAAGCGATGTCGGGGGGGGGGCACCCGTCCGGCCCATCGACCGTGGAGATGATTGGGTCGAATCAGAGGCTGATAATTCATGGATTCCACCTGGGTAAGCATCATTTTCCTCTCAAATTGATTAGGAGATCCGTAAATTAGGATGTATTTGACCACCGTTGGCGTGAATCGGTGCAATTTATCTGAAAAGTTTCGGCCTAACTGCGCCCTTTATCTTATTTCAATCGAATAGGGTTGATCCTGCACTTGCTTTTCGGCTGGCGGTTAGAATGGAAACTAGCGAGCTGCGTGGAAATAAACCGTGTATGATTTCTGGATTTTTCTATCCTAAAGTGGTAGAAACCAGCGTTTAGTTCAGAGATTTCCGCGAGGCACTCTGTTGTGAGTATTCGTGGAGCCCTGCCGATGCTGTTGAACTAAGATATTTCGACAGTACCGAGCAGAGATTTGTCCCATTAACTTGTGATGAGCATCTGGGATTGCTGTTTAGTTTGAATGCTGACATCCGTTTCAGTAAAATCCATATCGGTGTGCTTCAGGCACGCAAACAACATATCCCAAAGGGTGTTCAGACATCATCTGTCTCTGCTAATAGAGAGCGTCCTCGCACTCCTTGTAGGTCGAGACCAAGTAAACCTAGTGGTTCTGAAAGCCACAACATGTCGGCTGCCGGCAATTCTGCCACTTCTCCTCTCCCTTCTGCACCTGATGTAGAAGTAGATGCAGAGCCTGACGAGGAAGTGCCTCGACATGATGATGAGGATGAGATTCTATTCCCTGAACTGTTAGATAGAGTTAGTCAACCGGCAGTGGAAGATGAATATGCAGAGGAGCCTAGCAGCCGTGCTAGATTTGATGACACTGACGATGAAGAGAGGGAGGAGAACATCGACTCCTTAGTTTTACAAGAATATGATGGTGAGGACATGGCAACAATTGAGTGGAACAGGGAGAATCCTGACCTTAATCTAGGAACCGTATTCGAATCGATGGTGGACTGTCGTAATGCAGTGACTACATATTGCATTATCACTGAAAACTCTTATGAGGTTGATAGGAGTGTGCCAGGAAGATTCACTGTTCATTGCCCTTATGATAGGTGTAGGTGGAGGTTGCATGCATCCACTATGCGAAAGAGCAAATTGATTCAGGTATTACAATTGAATATTGTTATCAGATTATTTATCCATTCTATATTCAGATCATGTATACTGTTTCTTAATTGTATTTGACATCATTTTCATTTTGTTTCAGATAAAAAGCAACCCACACGGGCACACTTGCCCACCTGGAGGGGGAGGGGGAAAGGACAAATCTAAGCTTGCAAAGACTAGGTGGGTGGCAGATGCAATCTTGGATTGGGTGAGGGAAACACCAACAATTGGTCCAACAGCACTCCATGGGAAGCTATTTGAGAAGTACAAGATTAATGTACAGTACATGAAGATTTTCTATGCTAAGGAAAGGGCTCTTGATAGGATTAATGGTCCATGGAATGAGATTTTTCAGTTGCTTTACACCTTCAAAGCTGAAGTGGAGATGGCTAGTCCAGGGAGTGTTGTAGAGATTGACAAGCATACAGTTAAGTACAAATTAAAAGGGAAGGCAATGGAGAAGGAGTGCTTCAGGAGGGCTTTTGTTTGTTTCAAGGCTTGTTGGCAGGGGTTTCTGAATGGTTGTAGGCCCTATTTGGCTGTCGATGCAACTGCTTTGAATGGAAGATGGAGAGGCCAGCTAGCAGCAGCTTCTGCAGTTGATGGACACAACTGGCTATTCCCAGTTGCATTTGGTGTGTTGGAGGTAGAGTGTGAGGAGAGTTGGGTCTGGTTTCTGCAGCAGTTGCACAACATTATAGGTACACCCTCAGGTTTAGTTATACACACAGATGCTTGCAAGGTTTTAGAAACTACAGTAGAAATTGTATTCCATGGAATGGAACATAGGGAATGTATGCGACATCTAGCGCATAATTTTAAAAAGAAATTCAAAGGCAAAGTTTATGATGAGAATCTATGGCCAGCATCATACACATGTAGCCTGAGGAAGCATGAGCACCATTTGAGAGTGTTGTATGCTGATAATCCTTTGGTGAAGGAGTACATGGATGAACATCATGGAAAGCTGTGGTCAAGAAGCAAGTTCAATGAAATCTGCAAAGTAGACTATGTGACCAATAACCTCGCTGAGTGTTTCAATGAAAGTTCAAGTCAGTGAAAAGGCTTTTGTTGTGGCAAGCATTTGATAAGATCAGGCAGATGATCATGGTAAAGATGGCTCTTTGTAAAAGAATTGCAGAAACACAATATGTTGGCCATCTTATGCTCCCATCTCTGATTAAGGCATTGCATGCCAAGGCAAGAGGACTAAGGATGAAATGCATTCGACCGTCGACATACGAGGCTGAGGTGACATACACTGACAGTAAAAATAGGGAATGGAGATATCCAGTGAACCTTGCAACCAATGAATGCAGCTGTAGGCAATGCCAGATCCACGGGAAGCCATGCATACATGCCCTACATCTCATGACTGTTATTGGAGGTGAAGATGCTGAAGTTGATCAGTATTGCTCAGAATGTTTCTATGCTGAAAATGTGCCTGCACTCTTGGGAAAAGACCAATGGAACATAGTAGACCCAGGTTTCAAACTCCATTCTCCTGTACTGACTAGACCACCAGGAAGACCAAGGAAAAACAGGATAAGAGCTGGTGAAGAGGGTCGTGTAAAAAAACAGCATAAGTGCAAAAGATGTGGTATCCTAGGGCATATTGCTAGGCGTTGTACCAATCCAGTTGATGCATAATTTGGAGAAGAGGAACAATGGGCAGCAGCAAATGCAGAGGAGAATGCAGCAGCAGAGGAGAATGCAGCAAGTTTAGAGGATAATGCAGCAGCAGAAGAGAATGCAGCAAGTTTAGAGAATGAAGAAACTGAAGTAGTAGCTTGGTATGTGTGCAATCTTTCCATTTTTTTGCATTTGTTCTCTTTTTTATTGATGGCTAAGCTTATTCCTGTTTGACCCAGCTCTAGGATAATTAGAGGCACAAGACAGAAAAGACCTAGAGAGGAAGAAACTTCGGTTGAACCATCATCTGATGCAGAATTTCAAACTATGGCTTATGAAGGTTTTGAAGCTATAAGAGAGGAGGAAGTTATTTTGTCTGAAGTTCCTTTCAAGATTAGTGAGCCCACAGATGAACGTCAACTGGTCATCACTTGCTTGATCAGTCAAAGCTCAACAAAACTGCCACCACCAGAAGTGAAGATCAGAAGCAACAAGACAAAGCTTTCAAAAGCACAAAATATCCCAGCCAGGGAAACCAGAAGCAAGACGATTAACCCATTCCGGAACACAAGGAGCAAGGCAAATATTTGAATTTGAACTTGAATGCAAGTCATAAACTTTGAACTTTAAAGATTTGTAATAAGGATTCTGTCGTCAATTTGAAGTACTGTGAAAACTTGTAAGGTGTAATAATTCTATTTGTAAACTTTGAATTTGAACTACTGAGGCAAACTTTGAATTTGAACCAACACTTGAAGTCCATTCCCCTGTGGTGTGAGTTGCAAAGTTTGCTGAACTATTATAAACGTTAGGTGATCAATCCGATCTCTTTTGCGTGGCAAAACTTGTAGTCATGAGAAATGTGCTCCAAATGAGCTCCCAAGCTAGGGTAAACAACCCCATTTGTAATCAAGTTTTTTTGGACCTACTCCAAACGAGCCAAATATTTTTTATTAACACCAAATCAATCTATATAGTGTAGATTCGAAGAATCACTATTTATTGAATTAATCTTTCTATTTTTACATTTTTTTCAAAAAATATATTTAATAGAAAAACCATTAAAAACACGTTTACCATATGAAAATGGAAAACCAAGTTAAGATCCTTCTTATTCACTTTGAAATCAAGCTTTGGTGATTTTTTTGTTTTTTTTTTAATTTTCAAAAACCGAAGGGAAACCCTACCTCCTCTCCTTGGTCTTTATGAAACGTTGTACATGATAGCTCATATGTGTGAAGGTTTTTTTTCATGAAAATGTCCATAGACAAAGTTTATGATTTTTGGTTGGTAACATGTCACACAAGACAACATTGTGCGCAGGTTTTATATATTTTTTAATTTTTTAATTAATGGTGCTCATTTTACCTCGATCGTGCTAGCTAGGTTTTTTTCTCTAAATGTACGTATACCAAGTTTAGTATTTTTCCTCGCTAGTGTGTCCTATAAAATGACAAACGACGAAGGTTTCATATTTTTTTGATTTTTTAAAATTATTTATGCTCAGTCAAAGCCTTTGAAACCCCATTGACCAGCTCAAAACCCCTCTAAACCCCGCGGGGTTTCGCCTAACCCTAGCTTCGAACGTCAGCCGTCCGATCATACCCTAGCGCCAAGCGACAGCCCTCAGATGTGGTCTTCTAGAAGTAATTCCGAGGACAGGCTGCGTGCAGGCTCCGCGCCGTTGGATCACATGGACGGCTCCGCATCGTTGGATCATGGGGCGATCCGCGAGAGGCGATCCGCGAGACTTGTTGGTTGTGCCTCCCCTTTCTTCGGGTACCCCCTTTCTTCTGGTGCTTATTCTGCAGCGATGAGAGGAGCCACTCCTCCTCTGCTTCTTCTTCTCCGGGATGAGAGGAGCCACTCCTTTGCTTGTTCTTCTCCAGCGACTTTGGGCGATATGTCGAGCTCCACTTCAACCTCCCGCCCCTCATGGACCCAGTATGGTCCACTTCCCATGGAGCGATGTCCTGACTGCCCACGCAGCGCGCCACTGATACGATTGACTTCGAAGGAGGTCAAGAATGGCAACTATGGGCGCGAGTTCGTGAAATGCGAGAGCAAGCCAGAGGGGCAGGTTAGATCTCATGATTTTTCTCTGATTTCTTTTTCTATTTGCTTTTAATTCTTTTCCGATATGGGATTTAGGGTTCATGTTTTCGTTTAGATCATGAAGAAATGCACACATTTTGAATGGCTGGATGCACTACTAGAAAAAGGGCTATAGATGGGATTGACACTAATGGCGCACCAGACAAGCGGTGCGCCATTAGTATATACTAATGGCGCACCACCTTCTGATACGCCATTAGAGTTGAAACTACTAATGGCGCACCTGGCCCAGGGTGCGCCATTAGTATAATTTTTTTAACTAGTGCGCCTGTCCAAACATACTAATGGCGCATCCAGACACAGTGCGCCATTAGTAGTTGAAACTACTAATGGCGCACCTGGCCCAGGGTGCGCACTTAGTATCAATTTTTTTTAACTAGTGCGCCTGTCCAAACATACTAATGGCGCATCCAGAGACAGTGCGCCATTAGTAGTTGAAACTACTAATGGCGCACCTGGACCAGGGTGCGCCATTAGTATCCAATTTTTTTTAACTAGTGCGCCTGTCCAAACATACTAATGGCGCATCCTGCCCACGGTGCGCCATTACTAGTTGTAACTAGTAATGGCGCACCTGGCCCAGGGTGCGCCATTAGTATAAAAGGTTTTTTTTAACTAGTGCGCCTGTCCAAACATACTAATGACGCACCACCAGAAGGTGCGCCATTAGTAACCTGGATTACTAATGGCGCATCTAGAGTTGGTGCGCCATTAGTAAGTGGGCAGCAACAAGATATTTTGGACAGCCTCTCCTACCCACACTCACTTTCTCCCCACTTCATTCTCTCCACCTCCTCCTTGTCTCGGGTGCCTCCTCTTTTTCACCTCATTTCCACCATAGATTCATTCAATTTAAGTGGTTAAATTACCTTGTTTTGATAGGTAAGTAAGGGGGGAAGCTATATTTATGTTGTTCTCCCTACAACAATGTGCACATGCACTTTTTATGGCCTAGCTAGATCTATGTATGTTCGTGGTGTTGCATATGTTTGTGGTGTTGCATATGTGTTTGTGTTTGGAGGTGTACCGGTATTTGAAATGCGATAGTTGCCAATATTTTGCCGGAATGTTGATTCATTTCCGTTTCGGCGAGAATTTTGGCATTAAGCATTCTTTTTGGTCCTATTTTTAGGGAAAGTCATGCCAAATTTTTTCTTGGTTCTAAAATATCGTTTTGCTCTACCCCGCAGGCGACCATGGTCCGCATGATGACCGAAGGCATCGTGAATAGGTTTTTGAGGTCCGCAAAGGCCGAGATGCTTCAAAAGAACGAGACGGAGATAAGATGTCCGTGTCGAAGATGCAAGCTGAAGAGCCTTATTGCGGACCCAGAATCCTGGCAGGTGCGGGACCACCTGCTCTTGCGTGGTTTCATGGATGGCTATCGGTGGCAAGGTGATGAAGATGACTACGAAGTCGTCCATGGGGGCCGGGCAAGAAATGAGGAAGGGCAGCAAGACAACCACCACGGCTCGGGCGGGCGAGAAGACGAAGAATCCCCAGGAGATGATCACGACAGTGATGCTGTACACAGTCATCATGTAGAAGATGCAGGACATGATGATGAGGAAGATGCCGGAGCAGACGACGGGCATGATCATGAAGATGATGATGCCGGCGGAGCAGACGATGCTGGACCATCGATGGGCTGGGTGCAGGACCCTCATATTCAAGAGCTGCTTCTCAAGCAGACGGATAACGCAAGAGCTGCCGCCCGAGAGAAAGCCAAGATGGATCAACTTGAGTTAGACGCGGTTACTCCATTGTATGAAGGATGCAGGCCCGAGGATACCCGCCTGAAAGTAACGCTCATGGCTCTGGAGATGAAGGTAAAACACAAAATGACCGACGCATGGTTCGACGAGAACATGTCATTCTGGCACGAACGTCTTCCCAAGGGGAACAAGTGCCCGACCAGTTTGGAGGAGGCGAAGAAAATCGTGTGTCCTCTGGATTTACCGCACGTGAAATACCATGTGTGCATGAACAATTGCATCATTTATCGGGACGAGCACGCGGAGTCTACCATATGTCCGGTGTGCGGCGTCACCCGATACAAGAAGAGGAAGAAAGCTCCTCGAAAAGTGGTGTGGTACTTTCCGATCACTCCTCGTCTGCAGCGGTATTTCGCGGACCCTAAGGTAGCAAAGCTCCTGCGTTGGCACGTGGATAGGGAGGAGAAGAAGCGAGAAGATGATGCAAATGATCCGGAGATAGATAAAAAAGACAAGATGCTGAGTCACCCTAAGGATGCGAGCCAGTGGCAAGCGTTGAATTTCGAAGACCTAGAATTTGGGAACGATCCAAGGAACATCGTGCTGGGCGCGAGCACCGATGGAGTCAATCCGTTTGGCAGCCAGAGAAGCACACATAGCACCTGGCCTGTGTTTGTGTGGATGTACAACCTTCCCCCCTGGTTGTGCATGAAGAGGAAGTACATTCACATGAGTATGCTAATCGAAGGACCAAAACAACCAGGGAACGACATCAATCTATATCTGGGGCTGCTGAAAGAGGAGCTAGACACGATGTGGAAAACGCCAGCCAATATGTGGGACGCCGCAGAGAAAGAATATTTCCCTATGAGAGGCGCGCTGCTCACGACGGTGCACGACTATCTCGGTTACGGATATCTCGCAGGGCAGGTGGTCCACGGATTTTCTGGATGCGTCAGGTGCATGGATGACACAACGTATCGCCAGCTAGATAGAGATCCCGGGTCTTCGAAAACCGTGTTCATGGGACATTGAAGGTGGCTTCGCGACGATGACCCGTGGAGAAAACGCAAGGATCTATTCGATGGTGAAACCGAACCCCGAGGACGCCCGCGTACGAGGAGCGGCGAGGAAATAGACGAGCTGTTGAAAAATTGGAAAGACTACCCACTGCCGGGAAAGAAGCAAAAGGCGCCAGAGCCGGGAAAGAAGCGAAAGGCGCCAGAGCCGCTGCTGAAGGTATGGAAAACGAGGTCTGTTTTCTGGGACTTGCCGTACTGGAAGATCCACCGTGTGCCTCACAGCCTTGATGTCATGCATATCACGAAGAACGTGTGCGAGAGTCTGCTTGGTACCCTGCTCAACATGCCAGAGAGGACCAAAGATGGGCCGAAAGCAAGGGCAGACTTGAAATCAATGGGCATCAGGCAGGAGCTTCACGCTATATATGATGATGATGATGATGATGAGGCGAAGCAGGACACGGAAAGTCGTCGCAAAGGCAAAAAGGCCAAGAAGACCGGAAATGACTACCCTCCCGCGTGCTTCACTCTAAGTCAGGAGGAGATCGAGCAGTTTTTCACCTGCCTCATAGGAGTAAAACTTCCTTATGGTTACGCGGGGAAGATAAGCAGATACCTAGACCTAGCGAAGCTGAAGTTCAGCGGGATGAAGTCTCACGACTGTCACGTGCTGATGACGCAGATACTTCCAGTTGCAATCCGTGGGATCATGGACGCGCACGTTCGTGAAATGCTATTTGGCCTATGCAACTTTTTCGACGTCATCTCTCGGAAGTCTGTTGGCGTGAGGCAACTCAGAAGGCTACAGGAAGAGATCGTGGTGATACTATGCGAGCTTGAGATGTACTTCCCGCCCGCATTCTTCGACGTTATGGTGCATCTGCTGGTCCATATCGTGGACGATATCATCCAACTCGGGCCGACGTTCCTGCACAGCATGATGCCGTTCGAAAGGATGAATGGTGTCATCAAAGGATACGTTCGCAACATGTCACGTCCAGAGGGAAGCATAGCCAGGGGCTTTCTGACCGAAGAGTGCATCTCCTACTGCACGAATTATCTAGGCATCGAGAACCCCGTTGGTCTGCCCGTCAACAGGCACCTCGGCAGGCTCGCTGGATGGGGTCACCGTGAGGGTCGCCGCGAAATGCATGTCGACTTCGAGGGTCGACTCGCCGACTTTGAAAGAGCAAACCTAGTCGCGCTACAACACATGGACGTGGTCGATCCTTGGGTGGTAGAGCACAAAACCTTTATTAAGAAGACGTACAATGACCGAGGCCAACAGAGGACGGACGGAGATATACTCAAAGAGCACAACTCATGTTTCACGCGTTGGTTCAAGCAGAAGCTTCTGTCGTACCCTTTACATGAGGATTCTTCCGCGGAAGAACAACTCATATTCGCCTTGTCACAGGGCGCCGAGCACAACCTGATGACCTATGAGGCGTACGATATCAACGGCTACACATTCTACACCGAGGCCAAGGACATGAAGAGCGATGGTTATCAGAACTCCGGGGTAACGATGGAATCCTACACCGGTAACGACAAGGACAGATACTACGGAAGGATCGAGGAGATCTGGGAGCTGAGCTACGCTGGAGAGAAGGTCCCGATGTTCCGTGTCAGATGGGCCAAGAGCGTCCTAAAAGAAGACCGGTATTTCACCACCATGGTTATACCCGAAGCCAAATCCAAGACCGCAGGCGCAAACGTCACCGCGAAAAATGAGCCATGGGTACTGGCTTCCCAAGTGGACCAATGCTTCTTCATTACCGACCCGTCAAAGCCCAGTCGTGTTGTCGTGAGGAGAGGCAAAAGGAAGATCATCGGAATGGATGGAGTAGCCAATGAGCAAGACTTCAACAAGTACGGCGACCCGAGAATCGAACATGACGACGATGATGAAGTACCAGCATACACCACAAGAAGAAGCAGGACCACCCTACCTAAAGGACGTCCGTTCCACAGAAGAACTCCATTTGCGAAAAAGAAGGGCAAGAAGATTGTGAACAGATAGCTAGCTAAGAGATCGATTGTATTTAAATCGTAGCCTTCATTTCTCGATTGTATTTCATGGGCACTTTTTGAACTATCATGAATATTTTTAAATTTCATGGACACTCGATCTCGATCCCCCTCCATCTCGATCGCTATCCCACCTCGCCAGATCCGGTCCCCCTCGCCGCCGAGCACCCCCCGGTCCACCGCCCCCCCGCACCCACGCACCCTCCCCCGCTCCACCGGCATTACTGTTTGATGATATTTAAAAAAAATTATTACTGTCTTCTAAAAAAATATTACTGTTATGATTTAAACAAGTTTGAACATATTTAAACACAAATAAATATGAAACAGCATTTTAAATGCATAAAAAAAATTGTGGAGCCTGGGAATCAAACCCAGGACTTCCTGGTGTGAGAACTAGCTGCTGACCAGTCGAGCTAGTAGAGGGAACTTGGTGTGGACTAGGTCAGGTGGAAGATAACCTGTTGGCTCGAGCAGAAATAAAAAAACAATACTAATGGCGCACCAGGGTGAGGTGCGCCATTAGTATGGATGTACTTATGGCGCACCGAGGGGTGGTGCGCCATTAGTATTGTGCCCTCGCCCTCGCCTATCCCCGGCCCAAACCTATCCCCTCTCTCTCCCTCGCCCTCGCCCTCGATCCCCTTCCCCTCTCCTCTCCCGACGCCGTTGCCCCGCCGCCTCGACGCCGCCCCATCGTCCTCGTCTCCGCCCCGACGCCCCGACGCCGCTGCCCCTTCCCCTCTCCTCTCCCGACGCCGCTGCCCCGACCTCCTCCTCGCCCCTCGACGTCGTCCGCGCCACCGCCGCCCCGTCGTCCTCGTCCTCGCCCTCCTCCTCGTCCGCGCCACCGCCGCGCAGCTCCGACCTCCTCCTTGTCCCCTCCGGCCTCCTCCGCCTCCTCAGGTACTGCCCCACCTCTCCCTCCCCCTCCGGCCTCCTCCTTCCTCTCCCTCCACCACATTTGCAGGCAGCTACTGAGAGTTAGGTTTAAAGTTGTTGAATGCTATTGTTTTCATTACTTATCTCTATATAAATAGAGATTATTGATGGTGCTTTAAAAAACTCTAAGCATTTTGATTGATCACAAACTAAAAAAATAGACGATTATATATGTGAACCTCATGTAGTGGGAATGTCGCAAATAGCAAGTTATACATTTTCAAGGCAATTTTATTTCCAACCAAACGGCATGCACACTGGTTGGCTCATTTACCCTGGAGATGAATTCATCCAGATCATCTTGTAGACCATCCATCACTTTGTTTTGCCTACAGTTCCAGTATGTACAAGTACAACATGACACTGTTTTCTTTGCTTGAAACCATCCATCACTTCACTCAGCGGGATGAACATGCACATAGCAGAAGTAAAAGTCAAGTTGGGAGTTGTATATTTTAGACCAAAAAGGATCTTTATTTATTTTCTTAAAAGGTTCCTTTATAGTTTATTTTTTTTTGTCAGTAAGAGTAAGTAGGAAGACAAGATTATGGTGGAAGTTCTTTTTCTCTCTTTCTCTGTTCTTGTGGACTGCAGGAGTGATAAAATGGTTTCTTTTGTTTTAAGCACTAAAATATTACTTGAGCACACGAGCGATAATATTTTCATTTAGTTGATAAATCATCAAACTGTTTTCTTTGCTGGAAACCATGTGTGCAATGTAGGCCAGTTTTACAACGTGAGCAATAGCATCAGCAAGGAAAGTAATATGTAATTACAGAGAGCTAAACCCATATATGTCCTCTCAAAATCTATATTCCAATGAACTGTCATGGTCTTACTATCCTTCCTGTAGTATTTATAATTATTTTGAAGGAAAGCTTCACTCAACAGTTGAGAAACTTGCATGTTCCATTTAAGAGAAAATTTGAGACATGGTTTTCTATGCATTGATCTATCAATGATGTTGACAGCAAGGAATAGTGTTTCACCCAGTAGCTCAAGCTTATAGTGCACCTACATTGGACAATGAAACATTGGGGTTCCTAAGAACTTTCCATTCCGGAGCATACTAAGTTAAGACTAATTTGCACAAGCAGTATCACTAAACTATCACTTTAGAACCAGAGCATGCCTTGTGCACCCAATTTTATCTTTTCCAACGAGATGTTTCTCATTACCAACTATCATGTGAAATTTGAAAAGTTACACTATACTGCAGCCAAATATTCAGCAAACGAGTCCATCAAACAAAGATCCTCTAGTAGAAGGAACTCTTCTTTTTCTATCAGTACTAAGCTACTGTTCATGTAAGTAAAACCAGCATACTACTGTTCAATTGTGTAATTGCATATGTATCGAAGCACTAGGGGGTAAACCAAGAAGGTAGATAGCACAAAATTCTTCACTAGGACAGTGACAACAGTGACTTTCTGTTATCCCTACTGTTCCCTTGGTAAAACGTATAGGATGTACTTCTCACGATCAGGACTGCAGCTAAGATGAACATGCAATCTCTCTTTTCTTTTAATTTTCAGAACATTTACAGTCTTGCTCACTACTCTGATTCTTCTTTATTAGTGGATGCAAAGTCAAAAACAAGAGCTTTTAGGACTTCATGTTTTGAAACCAGTTAAATCATATAGTTTTTGTTATTTTTTCTCATGCTCCTGTTCTCTGAACATATTAGCTGGAAGCATCACATAGTTTGTTAGCTTTTTACAGACAAGTGTGCTTTGATTTTTGTTTAAGATTGTAGCTATCTTCATGTTGTTTGTTCCATAAATATTCTTATATACCATCAAAATAACTTCTGTTAATTATGTTCAGTACTGATGAATTTTTCATTGACTATTTTGAACACTGTCATTCTCAAGTTAAGTTTGTACTCTGTAACCAAGTCCATAAGAAAAATATATCAAGACCTACAACGCCAAATTAGTTTCATTACACTGAAAACTAAGTTTCTGATTTATTTTGTTATAGAAGTGTATTTAGTTAGTTACTTACTCCTGGTAGCTAATATTTTCAGTCATTACAAATATGATACTGCTTGGAGATGATACTGCTTGGAGATGATACTGCTTGGTGTATTTTCCATGTTGTGATGGAGGCCTTTTTTGCCTTGTCCACCCGAGAGGCCCTTGAGTTTGCCGGAATGTCGATTAACTTCCGTTCCAGCAAATTCGGGTACTCCATATGTCCTATTTTCAGCAAAGGTCATGCTGAAATTTTCCGTGAATTTTAGCATGACTTTGCTAAAAATAGGACATATGGGGTACTTGTGACTAATGCATGGGCCGGGGTATCTTAGTAGTTAATTAAGTAGGATCAAGTGCCCCGGCGTACTTGTGACTAATGCATGGCTTTTAGGGTGCCTCGGTGTCGATAAAAACCGAAATGATGAAAGCTTAGGCTTTTAGGGTGCCTCGGCGTCGAAAAACCCTCAATGATAAAAGCTTAGCTTTTAGGATGCCTCGGTGTCGACAAACCCTAAATGATGAGACCATGATCTTGTTCCTTGACAATAACCAACTTTTTGACCAAACTTTGTTCCTATTTAGAGAGAAACATGGCCAACAACGATGAGGCCGGGGGTTCGAGCGTCAAGCCATTCTGGATGCTGTCCCAGGAGATGGAGGAACAACCTCACTTGTATGAGGACGCCGCCTTCCCCACCGATCCTGAGGCCACTGATGGTACCGCCGAGGATGACCCCACTGATGCCACCACTGATGGTGCCGCCGAGGATGCCACCACTGATGGTGCCGCCGAGGATGCCACCACTGATGATGGCGGCGCACGCACAGATGGCAGCCAACCAAAGAGGCAACGGAAGGACCGGCGCCCGACCGTGCTCCGCACCCTCAAGGAGGAAGTTACTCAAGTGGACTCCGACGGGAATCCAATGGCGCCCGAACGAATAGTCAAGGGGTACTCGCTTCAGCTCGGGTGCATTCTCCGGAGCACCGTCTCGATCAACACCGAGAACCTGAGGCATCCTGACCGAGGGAATTTGCGCAACCTCCTCTTCACGAAGCTGCACAAACGATACAAGTTCCCCGCTGAATTTGAAAACACAAGCCTCAAAGGGAATAAAGTGAACAATGCTGCCCTCACGAAGATGAGCAAGGCCCTGTCTACTTGGAAAAGCAATGTGAAGAGAATGATCGAGAAAGGTGAGAGTTATGAGAAGATCAAGGAGAAAAATCCTTCGATCACCGAAGATGACTACAACGACTTCAAGATCAATTGCTCGAGCACCGCAAACTCCGAATCAAGTAAGTGGGGGAAAGAAATGCGGGAGCTGAACTTAGGGGAACACACACTCGGTCCCGGCGGTTACAGAGTGGCGGAGCCTATATGGGACAAGGAGGAGGCGGACCGTGCCGAGCAAGGCCTACCGCCCCTCTTCGATAAATACGGTGACAAGCAGACCAGGAACTTTGTCAGGGCCCAGTACAAGAAGGACGCGAAAACAAAGGAGCTTACCACGGATCCGAAGACCAGGGCGCTTGAGCTTGTTCTGGTAAGGAATACACCCCCTCGTAATTAGCTCCATATGGTTGCATTCTAATTAATGAAGCCAAATTTCTAAATGGTTCACATTCCTTCCGCAGGCGACTGAAAGCAGTAGCGCGGGGTCGACTAAGAGCAACCCTTGGGACACCACTCTAAATAGGGCGTTGAATGTAATGAAGAACAAGGATAAGCTCAGTAAGCCGACGTCAGCTGGTCGTGTGGCCGGCAAAGGCTTGTCGACAAAATGGTCGTCATACTATGACACTGCTGGGCGTAAGGAGAAAAAGACCAGCTCGGAAAGCCAGGCGCGCGAGGTTCAAGAACTCAGGGCACAGGTGGCGCGGATTCCAGAGATTGTCCAAGAGCAAGTGCAAGAACAACTCGGAGCGATGATCACCGCCATTGTGCCTACCTTGATCCAGGGGATTAGTGCGTGGATTGCGGGCGGCCAACAGGGGCCGCCCCCGATTCCTAGCTTCACGGCCAGCAACTCGCTGAACGCGATGGCGGGGCCATTGGTGTCTCCGGCGGAGGCGACATTGGTGTCTCCGATGCCGGCACGGGAGCTTAATGCACCCGGGTGTACGCCGGCCGGCACCTCTGCAGCAAGCGGCCCCTCCGTTAACTGCACGCCCGCCGTTGGCGGTGCCTCGACATTAGCCGAGCTCGACGCCATCATCACGGTAACTAATTAAGCCTCTCTCGGCCGAGGACTTCATCTCCTTGCCTTTGACTGGGCATCCCTAACGCCCTACATGTTTTCGCAGGGCGCCGCCGACGTTCCGTGCACTCTCCTGCACTTCGTGAACAACGAGTTGGTCGATGTCGCCAAGGGCAAAATCGTTCAACCGGGCAACCCCTTGTTCCACGGTACCCAGATGCCACCCAACTTGTTTAGGGTTCAACTGGTTCGGGTGCTGCCAGGCTGCGACGAGGTGTTACCTCCGATTCGACCCATGGGGGCCGACGATGATGACGTGATGAACCTCAGCGCCTGCCTGAGCTGGCCCCTGCTTTGGCCGAAGAGCCAGATTCGTTTGGGGGCGGGGGACACCACCCCAAAGACAACACCGCCAGTCGTGCCGGCGCCAAGTCGGCCCCATGGCAAGACCGCCGCAACGGTGCCGGACATCCCTATGCCACTGGATCCAAACATGCATATGGCATAGGATCAGAACGACGACGACGACGATACATTTGCCAACGTCGATCAGTACTTTGCCGATCATGGGGACGGTGGCGACTTCATGGGGCCTCCTTCTCAAGAACCCAACCCAACAAAAGACGTGTGCGATCTAGCTGGTACCGCGGAGAAGCCAAGTTGCAACAGGCATCGTCTGCAGTTCAGCTCTCAGGAGACGCCTCCAGCTGCCAACTTCACCGAGCCTCAGATAGGCGAGGTGCCAAATATGATCAGCCCCAACACACTCAAGAAGGCAGTCTATGAGCAGAACTCGGTCCCATTACAGGAGATCAAGAAGAAGGCACGCAAAAGAAAGACTAACAAGGGTGCGGGCCAGCCGGCACCGAGTACAATCCATGCTCAAGACGGGCCACCTTCAACTGCGGATATCTCGAGGAGGGTGCATGTGGCGGGTAGGCCGATGCTACCGAGAAATATGCTCGATGCTGCAACTGGTGCTATGCGGAGTCTGCATGACAGTGTGCTTTCTTTGGAGAAGCGGCGTCTCCGAGAGAAGGATGTGGCATACCCGGTTTTCGCGGCCAAGGTGCCAGAGGGCAAGGGCTTTGTGGATAACTCCATCGGGGGTACGATCGTCCTGCGGTTTGATGACATCCACGCTATGTTGAACCTTCATCCGCTGCACTACACCTTCGTTCGGCTATTTTCGCTGAGTATGGAGATGCGGATCATTCGCGACAAGACCCCGGACATCATGATAGTCGACCCCTTCTACATGCGTGCCAAGATCTTGGGCAGCGCTGGGGACCGGCAAGTTGCGAGTTCTTACCTCGAAGGCGTCATTCTGGCAAACCAAGATAAGGACAACTTCCTCGTGCCTTACTTTCCCGAGTAAGTCCTCCCCTCAACCGCCCCGTAACATATGAATTCTTAGATTTCGATCGTTTTTCTTTTAACATTCCGTGTTTTCTGCAGTGACACACATTGCACGCTCATCCTCCTAAGCCCCAAATATTCCATGGCCACGTATTTCGACCCGGACCGTCAGTCGAACGTAGACTACAGAAATGTCAAGAAGGTTCTTGATGATGTTCTCCCCGGCTACGTCAAATCTGGAGGCACCTTCACCAAGCCTATTCGTAAGTACGGCAAGCACGTGTTCTCCCACAACACGACGTTCTGCTGCGTCAAGCAGCCGCCTGGCGGTCAGAAGGATGCCTACTACGCCATCCATCACATGCGGGCGATCGTGCGGGACCATAATCACCTTCTCCTACCAAATAATCTCAAAGATTGGGCTGCAAGCTTGGGGGCAATCCAGGACGCGGACATCAGACAAGAATTCTTTCGCATCCAGTCGGAGTTTGCGGAAATCATCCATCAAGATGTCCTTCGTACCTCGGGGCAGTTCTACCTCAGAAATCAACCGTCCAACAGTGACATCGACACAATCCTACAAATGCAGGCTGACAACGCCCGTTGTTTCATGACTCCCACGATAGACGGCGGCTTCATCCACGCTCCGGTCCCTTGAGTCGAGTCGAAAGCAGTGATGCTGTGTCTAGTTCTGAAACATCGATTGGCTCATGTTGTAATTAAACTTTAATGAACTTGTAGTATGTCTCTTTGGTTTCGAGAGTCGTTCAACTTAGATGTAATCGATGCTATTAATGTCTTGCTTTTCTCTTCCGATCGTTCTGTTGCATACTTATATATTGCTTATGTATTGTCTGTGAATTGGTACTAACGTTTCGTTTGGCTACTGCATAGCGATGCCGTGGTATGTCGTGTACAAGAGTAAGGTTCCCGGAGTCTACGACGACTGGGAGGAGTGTCGGAGACAGGTTCACCGATTCAGCGGTAACAGTTACAAAGGGTACGCCACTAGGGCCGAGGCCGAATCTAGATACGACCGCTATCTAGCGGGAGAGGGGAGGGAGCGTTGGAGGAACCGGATGAAGACGAGTTTCATCGTGATGATGCTCATCGTGATGACTGCAGCTCTCTTCTATGTGATGGTAGTTTAGATGATCGATATCGACTTGTAATGTGAAGACAAACTCGGGGTCTCGAGACTTGTAATATAATGTTCTATCTTTGTTCGGTATTTTCAATTCGGAGACTAATATGATGAATTGTATTCGGAGACTAAAATGATGAATTGTATAATCTTCTATTGTATTCGATGAATCTGTTGTTGATGTGTGCTGTCTATATTTTGTCCAATTATACATTTTGTAACCTGTGCAAAAAACAGAAAATAAAAAAATAAAAAAACCTAATATTCATACTAATGGCGCATCACATCATAGTGCGCCATTAGTATGCCAGAGCATACTAATGGCGCATCACTAAACAGTGCGCCATTAGTATGCCGAAGTTACTAATGGCGCATCCCGTTGCTGTGCGCCATTAGTATGCCAAAGCACCTGGGTATAGATGGCACCCTGGGAGGCATACTAATGGCGCACTGTTGTATATACTAATGGCGCATCTGGGGTGCGCCATTAGTATACCAGATACTAATGGCGCACCAGTGGTGCGCCATTAGTAAAATATACTAATGGCGTGCTACTAATGGCGCACCACTAATGCGCCATTAATGGCCAAATTAGGTGCGCCATTAGTAGGCCTTTTCCTAGTAGTGATGACTACGTTATGCGGATTCAATTCAATGGGGCCCCAACCCGGGAGCTCAATTTGCCGTCTGCAACAACGAATTTGGTCTCGGAAAGTGCTGCTTGATAACCCACAAGTATAGGGGATCGCAACAGTTTTCGAGGGTAGAGTATTCAACCCAAATTTATTGATTCGACACAAGGGGAGCCAAAGAATATTCTCAAGTATTAGCAGCTGAGTTGTCAATTCAACCACACCTGGATAACTTAATATCTGAAGGAAAGTTATTTAGTAGCAAAGTAGTATGGAAGTAACGGTAACGGTGGCAAAGGTAACAGTAGCAGTTTTGTAGTAATTGTAACAGTGGCAACGGTAAAGTAACTAAGCAAAGAGCAATATGTGAAAAGCTCGTATGCATTGAATCGGTGATGGAGAATTATGCCGGATGCGATTCCTCATGAAAAAATTATAACATAGGGTGACACAGAACTAGCTCCAGTTCATCTATGTAATGTAGGCATGTATTCCGAATATAGTCATACGTGCTTATGGAAAAGAACATGTATGACATCTTTTGTCCTGCCCTCCCGTGGCAGCGGGGTCCTATTGGAAACTAAGGGATATTAAGGCCTCCTTTTAATAGAGTACCGGACCAAAGCATTAACACTTAGTGAATACATGAACTCCTCAAACTACGGTCATCATCGGTAAGTATCCCGATTATTGTCACTTCGGAGTTAACGGATCATAACACATAATAGGTGACTATAGACTTGCAAGATAGGATCAAGAACTCACATATATTCATGAAAACATAATAGGTTCAGATCTGAAATCATGGCACTCAGGCCCTAGTGACAAGCATTAAGCATAACAAAGTCATAGCAACATCAGTCTTAGAACATAGTGGATACTAGGGATCAAACCCTAACAAAACTAACTCGATTACATGGTAAATCTCATCCAACCCATCACCGTCCAGCAAGCCTACGATGGAATTACTCACGCACGGCGGTGAGCATCATGAAATTGGTGATGGAGGAAGGTTGATGGTGACGATGGCGACGGATTCCCCTCTTCGGAGCCCCGAACAGACTCCAGATCAGCCCTCCCGAGAGAGATTAGGGCTTGGCGGCGGCTCCGTATCGTAAAACGCGATGAGTCCTTCTCTCTGATTTTTTCTCCCCGAACATGAATATATGGAGTCGGAGTTGAGGTCGGTGGAGCACCAGGGGGCCCACGAGGCAGGGGGCGCGCCCCCACCCTCGTGGACAGGGTGTGGGCCCCCTGGCCTTGATTCTTTCACCAGTATTTTTTTATTAATTCCAAAAATATTCTCCGTGAAGTTTCAGGTCATTCCGAGAACTTTTATTTCTGCACAAAAATAACACCATGGCAATTCTGCTGAAAACAACGTTAGTCCGGGTTAGTTCCATTCAAATCATGCAAGTTAGAGTCCAAAACAAGGGCAAAAGTGTTTGGAAAAGTAGATACGATGGAGACGTATCAACTCCCCCAAGCTTAAACCTTTGCTTGTCTTCAAGCAATTCAGTTGACAAACTGAAAGTGATAAAGAATTTTTTTTACAAACTTTGTTTGCTCTTGTTGTTGTAAATATGTAAAGCCAGCATTCTAGTTTTCAGCAAAGATTATGAACTAACCATATTCACAATAACATTTAGGTCTCATGTTTACTCATATCAATGGCATAATCAACTAGCGAGCAATAATAATAAATCTCGGATGACAACACTTTCTCAAAACAATCATAATATGATATAACAAGATGGTATCTTGCTAGCCCTTTCTGAGACCGCAAAACATAAATTCAGAGCACCTCTGAAGATCAAGGACTGACTAAACATTGTAATTCATGGTAAAAGAGATCCAGTCATAGTCATACTCAATATAAATTAATAGTAATGGATGCAAATGACAGCGGTGCTCTCCAACTGGTTCTTTTTAATAAGAGGAGGATGACTCAACATAAAAGTAAATAGATAGGCCCTTCGCAGAGGGAAGCAAGGATTTGTAGAGGTGCCAGAGCTTGATTTTGAAATAGATGTAAATATATTTTGAGTGGTATACTTTCATTGTCAACATAACAACCGAGAGATCTCGATATCTTCCATGCTACACACATTATAGGCGGTTCCTAAGCAGAATGGTAAAGCTTATACTCCCCCACCACCAACAAGCATCAATCCATGGCTTGCTCGAAACAACGAGTGCCTCCAACTAGCAACAGCCCTGGGGGAGTTTTGTTTGCAATTATTTCGATTTGATTTGCTTAGAGCATGAGACTGGGCATCCCGGTGACCAGCCATTTTCTCGTGAGTGAGGAGCGGAGTCCACTCCTCTTGAGAATAACCCGCCTAGCATGGAAGATATAGACAACCGTAGTTGATACATGAGCTATTTGAGCATACAAAACAGAATTTCATTTGAAGGTTTAGAGTTTGGCACATACAAATTTACTTGGAACGACAGGTAGATACCGCATATAGGAAGGTATGGTGGACTCATATGGAATAACTTTGGGGTTTATGGAAGTGGATGCACAAGAAGTATTCCCGCTTAGCACAAGTGAAGGCTAGAAAAAGACTGGGAAGCGACCAACTAGAGAGCGACAATAGTCATGAACATGCATTAAAATTAATAAACATTGATTGCAAGTATGAGTAGGATATAATCCACCATGAACATAAATATCATGGAGGCTATGTTGATTTTGTTTCAACTACATGTGTGAACATGTGCCAAGTCAAGTCATTCGAATTGTTCAAAGGAGGATACCACCCTATCATACCACATCACAACCATTTTAATAGCATGTTGACACGCAAGATAAACCATTATAAACTCCTAGCAAATTAAGCATGGCATAAGCAACTATAATCTCTAATTGTCATTGCAAACATGTTTCATTCATAATAGGCTGAATCAGGAACGATGAACTAATCATATTTACAAAAACAAGAGAGGTCGAGTTCATACCAGCTTCTCTCATCTCAATTAGTCCATCATATATCGTCATTATTGCCTTTCACTTGCACGACCGAACGGTGTGGATACACTACAAAAAAAGACACATTTGTGACATTTTGGGCCGAACGAATTTTTTTCCTGTCATACTTATGACACTTCTATGACAATAATTGTGAAAAACACGGTATCATCATAGATGTGGTGGGGTCCTACTTCTATGACAAAAAATCATGACAGAAAATGGGCTTTTCGTCCTGGGCGGGCCGGAGACGCAGCTGCATGACATTCTTTGGGCCGTCCATGACGGAAAAAACCATGGTAGAAGCGAGGGAGAGGAAAATATCGAGGTGTTCCCGGTTACGGTGGGTGGTCGGGGCCGAGCGATGCGCGTTTCTCTCGTACACGCACGCACGTGGGTGCGAGGCGTTGGGCTCTAACTGAACCCGAGCGAGGCGTTGGGCTCTAACTGAACCCGAGCGATTGCACTGCAGGCTATGCGTTACTGAACCCGAGCGATCGATCGATGGCTGTTAACTGAACCCAATCGAGCGATTCCTTCGCTACTGCTGCTAACTGAAGCTGATCGATGCTGCCTCTGGATGAACAGTGAGCATTGCTGGGGGGGGGGTTTGGATGAACAGTTCCCGGTGGGGGTGGATGAACAGGACCCTGTGGTGTTGCCTCTGGATGAACAGGACCCCGATCGATCGAGCCGCTTGGGGCTGGATGAACAGGACCCCGTGGAGGGCAGGATGAACAGGACCACCCCATGGAGGGCAGGATGAACAGTAGACGGTGGAGGGCTGGATGAACAGTAGCCCGTGGAGGGGTGGTTGAACAAGAGCCCGTGGAGAGGGCTGGTTGAACAGTAGCCGGTGGAGTAGCGCGCGGTGGAGGCTGGATGAACAGGAGCCCGTGGATGAACAGTCGTAGGTGAAGGCTGGAGGAGGTCGACGGTGGATGAACAGTAGCCCGTGGAGGCTGGAGGGGGTCGACGGTGGAGATGAACAGTATCCCGTGGAGTCCCGTTTTGCGGTACGCCACACCCGTCCCAATGAACAGGACCCCGTTTCGACCGTAGCACTCCAACACAAGTCCATTTCCTCCGTTTTGCGGTACGCCACACCCCTCCCGATCAACAGGACCCCCGTTTCGACCGTAGGAGGTGCGTTTCCTCTGTTTTGCGGTACGCCAGACCCCTCCCGATGAACAGGATCCCGTTTCGAACGTGGCCGGTCGAACACAAGGCCGTTTCCTCCATTCTGCGGTATGCCAGGCCTCGTTTCCATCGGCTGTTCCGTCCAAGCCCTCCTGATGAACACGACGACGCATTCCGTTCCGACCCAGCCGGTTGGCTCCCCATGAACACGACGACGACACTGTTTCTCCGTTCCGACCCAGTCATGTACATGAGCCCTGGCCGTACGTATGCGCAAGTAGGCGTTCGAGACCCTGCCCGTATGTACGTACGTGGCCGTATTTTCTTTCTTGCACATTGGCCGCTGTACGTACGTGTACATGCTACGTGCGCGCCTCTACTACGACATGTGCGCGCCTCTACATCGACCAGTATGTACGTACACGTTCGCGACCAGAATGACAACGCTACGTATGCTTCGACCAGGTGGGTCCCGACTGTCAGGCACTTCCTTGCGTGCGAAGATGTAGCTGGTGGGTCCCAGCAGTCAGGTGGGCGAATCATTTTTTTTGCCCGGACGCACTTCCTTGCGTGCGAAGATGTAGCTGGTAGGTCCAGCAGTCAGGGGAAACGTTTTTTTTCACGAAATATAGTTGCCCGTCCGGTGGGTCCCTGCTGTCAGGTGGAGGAATAATTATTTTGCGCGTAATAAGGAGGCACTTCCTTGCGGCCGCCGTGGACCCAGCTGTCAGCCTCTCCACGTACAGTACTCTTCCGATGGAAGTCGTTCCTTGACCACGCTGCGCCGAGAGCACCAGGGCGGTGGACGACGACGAGGCCTAGGAAGGGGACGACGCGGAGCCGGGGAAGACGCGGCAGTGGAAGCCCGGGTGGAGAGGAGTACGAGGGTTCACTGGTTCGGCTGCGGTGTGAGGCTGCCGTCACCGCAGGGCCTGGCCAGCGGTGGGAATAGTAGGGGGCGGTGAGGTCTCCGCGGTAGCATAGCCGGCCACGGGAGGCAGGAGCATGCGGCATGACCGGCGTTGCTTTGGGCGGCTGGAGCAAGAAGACCAGAGGTTGAAGAAGCACTACGGCCGTTGGATGGACATCGTACGGTCACTGGAGCTAGAATCGTTCATATTGACTAAGTTGACAAAGCACTCCGTCCCCATCAACTTAGTAGGCCCACAAGTCAGCCACCCACCAAGGTCGGTCCCAACTAGCAAGGGGAGTATTCATTTTTTTGTGCGTAATAAGGAGGCACTTCTGGTGGGTCCGAGCTGACAGCGGGGTTTTTTTTCGCGAAATACGGTGACCCGTCCGGTGGGTCCTAGCAGTCAGGGGGAAATGTTTTTTCGCGAAATACGGTGGCCCGTCCGGTGGGTCCCTGCTGTTAGGTGGAGGAATCATTATTTTCCGCGTAATAAGGAGGCACTTCTTTGCTGCGGCTGTGGACCCAACTGTCAGCCTCTCCACGTACAGTACACTTCCGATGGAAGTCGTTCCTTGACCACATTGACCATGCCGCGTTCCGTTGCATGCATGCGTCCATGGGCGTGGTGTGTCCCCGCTGTCAGCCTCTCACGTACAGTTATGTTCCGATGACTCTTGGTTGTTGACCACGTTGACCATACCGTGCCGAGCGCACCAAAGGCCGGTGGACGACAGCGAGGCCCCAGACTGGAACGACCCGGAGATGGGGAAGACGGGGCAGTGGAGTCGCAGATGGAGAGGAGTGGGAAACTTGACTGGTTCGGGTGCGCGGCAGCACAGCTGCGGTGCCGCCCACGGGAGACAGGAGCAAGAATAGAGGTTGAAGAAGGAGCACGGCTGTTGGATTAACATCCAACGGTCCAGCTGCTAGAATCATTTGTTGATTAAGTCGACAAAGCCCTGCGTACACGTCCGCTTAGTAGGCCCACAAGTCAGCCACCAAATCTGACGGGTCCCAGCTGTCAACGGGAGGAATAATTTTTTTCGCATAATAAGGAGGCACTTCCTTCCGTGCGAAGATACAGCCGATGGGTCCCAGCTGTTAGGTGGAGGAAACATTTTTTTCAGCTTAATAAGGAGGAACTTTCCTTGCGTGCGACCATGGACCTCGTGGGTCCCAGCCGTCAGGCTCTCCACGTACAGTCCTCTTCCGACGACTCTCGTTTGTTGACCACGCCGCACCGAGCGCAGCGAGGCGGTGGACGACGGCGAGGCCCCGGACGGGAACGACTCGAAGATGGGAAGACGCGGCAGTGGAGTCGCAGATTGAGTGGAGGAGAAGGGTTATAACTGGTTCTTGGCGTGGGGCTGCAGTCGGTGGAGAATAACAGGAGGTGTGGAGGGGTGGAGGGATAGCCTGGCCGGCGGTGGGGTAGCGCTTCGCAGCGATGCGTGCTAAGCAGAGCCGCTAGCTGCCGGAGGCCGGACCAGGCGGTCTCGGTGACGCTGGAGGAAGAAGACGAGAGATTTAAGGTGCATGCCGACCAAGTTGACAACGCCCTGCGTAGGCTTCGACCTATTGGCCCACATACCAGCCTGCAAAAATGTGGCATATATTTAACCCATGTTTTCTAGAATGTACAGTCCATTTGCTGGGCTGGGTGAACAAATAATTTCGCGTCAATGCGGCCCATTTATATTATCTAAGAAATCCCAGCCCATTTGCACTTCCTTCAAATACACGAATTAGCTGGGCTCGTTATATATATAATGTTATGTTAGAAGGAGCAATTAATATAAAAAATAAACTGGAGAGGCACATTATATATATATAATTAACAAATTAGCAAGTTATTGCTCAAAATAAAAATGAGCGCGTTATTATTACATTGGTCCTTAAAATCTTCGCAAGCTTTTGTACGCAATCACAAGGATTTTCCTTGCTTGTGAGTCAAAAACAACCAGGATTTTCCTTGCCAACTTCTGTTAAACATTTACTTTTATAAGTTAATAACACGTGGGATGTTTTCATAATGTATATATAAGTCTCTATAAAATATACGATAATAGTAATAATATAAATATATATAATGTGGTTAAAAAAATACATTGGGCTGCCGATCTTTAAGAAAAAGCCCATAGGCCGTTATGGACCTCAAAAAATAAGTTGAAACCACTGTCACCCGTATGTCGTGGGCTACGCATGTTAAAATACAAAACCTAGGCCTAGGTGATACTTGTTCTCTGGAAAAAAATGATACCAGATCCCCGAGCGAACTGGATTATAGAGGGGGCCGGCGGCACGACTGAAGAAGCACATCAGGAGAGATTTTTTTCTTCAGTGGATGGCTCTCGATGGCGTTTTTTACTTGCCTCTGCACTATAGAACTTGTACTTTTAGCCTCCCAGTCCGTGGTGGACCAGCAGCCCATTTTCTGGGCGGGCCAACCTACAGAAACCAGCACCCGATTTTTCATCAAGCCCCAAAAACAACGCAGTACTATGTTTGTTTTGAGGCCGAAAACATTACGACAGGGGTTGAGCGGGGGAGGGGGCAAGACAGAGCAAAAAGATTAAAAAGAGCTGATGCGCCGTTGCTACCCTAACAAAGCAGGTGCAATTCTTCTCGGGAAGAAGGTGTGCCGTTGACACCCACACGTCACATACCCCACAGTAGGCATACTAAGAAGCTCACACACAAGCACAACAGAAAAGGTAAACATTCGTATCAAACTCAGGTTCACATGACACGTTCATATTCATAGCCAACATTCACTATCAACAACTCAAAAGATTCATATATACGCAAGTTCAACATGTCTATGGATCCAAATGATTGATAGATCACACAACAATATTCATAGATAATTCACAAAAAGATTCAGATATACACATGTTCAGTATGTTTATGCATCCAAATGATTGAGATCTCAGCCAATATGATCCATGGACGAACTTTAATTACCTAGGGTACAGACTGGTAAATGGTGTTCAGTCGGAGGTACTTCTTGCTAAAATTAATGCTTGTACGAGTAAACTTTCGAGTACATAAGAGGCAGCACAAACAATCTAAACTTTGCTTGTAGGTTTATCCTCAAATAGTGTCCTCGTGCCGAGGGAGGTTTGAGCAACTTGGCCACTACTTTCATCCAACTAGTTTACTGGCTCATCTTGGTACTGTAGCTCACCAAAATTCTACATTACAGACTGGTAAATGGTGTTCAGTTGGAGGTACTTCTTGCTAAAATTAATGCTTGTACGAGTAAACTTTCGAGTAGATAAGAGGCAGCACAGACAATATGAACTTTGCTTGTAGGTTTATCCTCAAATAGTGGCCTCGTGCCGAGGGAGGTTTGAGCAACTTGGCCACTACTTTCATCCAACTAGTTTACTGGCTCATCTTGGTCCTGTATCTCGCCAAAATTCTACATTGCAGACGAGAAAGGAGGCGGTTGAGAAAATGAACCACCCAAAATTTTTTGTGCAGTTCAACTGAAATGGAGCATTCCTGGCGTGCAGACTGATTAAGTGCCAGATGAATATACGCGTCAACCAACTTGTCTGGAATCTTTAGACTCCATGCCATATAGTTCGCTACCATATGTGCAGATAACCAAAAGGCACAAGTTGGGACCAAAGACTGGACTGCGTTTTTCTGGCCTATGCGCCAAGCAATATTTTTGGCGTTCACTCTCCTAATACTTGGAGTTTGACAATTGGTTGACGCCGGTTGATACTCAAATGAATATAGGCACTTCTTCTTGTCAACATCAATGCTTGTCTGAGTGAACTTTGGAGTACTTAGCAGCAGCATAAGTACCTGTCCATCTGATCTTTTTGTGCAGTTCTACTGAAATCACCCGATGTAATGATTTGCCTGCGAGTTCAGGCTCCAAGTTACTCCTTTATGAAATCGGCAAACAGTCGCACAATACCAAATTACCAATACATATGACAAGCACAATAATCAGGATAAAGACCAGTACCAACCTGTGTGAGGTAGCATATCAATTACTATTTCCTTTGACTGGAAGCCGAGATAAGCCAAGCGACTGACAGCAAAGGAAGAATGCAAGCCGAGATTAGCGACTAACAGGAAAGGAAGGAAGCTGTCGAGGCAATGAAGCACCCAAAGTTTTTGTGCAGTTCCACCAAAATCGAGCATCCCTGTTGGCACATATATTGAGAGAGTGAGATTACTGTAATAGTGGGACTAGTTGATGAAACATACACTAACAAATAGAAGCACCCTCATTATCTTAATGGGTAAAGTTAGCATTCCCTTCCTGCTCCACCACATGATTCACCTCATAGACAAACATACACACGTACATGATTCAGCATAGGGTGCTACTAAAGATTTGTTTAACTCTGACAGGAAAATTAGGCAGCAATAAATTAGTGGTACTTAAGTACTCCTAATTAATTAAGTGAGACAGCAGAAGTGGAAGGGCTCCCTGGAGGATCGTCTCACATGTAAGGTAGTCGTTGCCGGAGCCCTTGAATGGCCTCGACTGAGGCCTCTGGCTTCAGCAAGATCGCCTTGGCACTGTTTACTCTTCTTCTTCTTCCTCTTCATGCTCTGTTTCTCAGTCTCCTCACCAGTTGGTGAAACCAAGTACATGATTGGCCTTCTATTTCAGAATTGGTTTTGTCAGTGAGGGAGTACAAGTGTACTAGTAAAAAATAGCATTATTTTCTCATGGCAGTCGCAAAATAGAGATGAACACATGCATTAAATATCATTCTTACCTAAAGGAAGGTTATGGTGCCAATATGGATGATGAGGATTGGAACACAGATCTCCCTTTGTGCAGTTCCACCGAAATGAACCAACTGTTCCATTCTGACATTCCAGTTAAACAGCACAAAAGTCACTTCTTTTAAGAAGAGTTTTGTGCAGTGCACCAAAAGGTCACAACAGCAACCAGGTGAAATGGATATCCCTGTTTGCACAAAAAGCTACAGAGGAAACAGTCAGAGTCTCAAACAATTACAGGCAAAAACATTTGGCTAAACTTGTCATGGCTTATAACAGTGGCATGGCTTCATTTTTACCAGGGGCATTAGATTAAGAACAGCTAAATATTTGGTATAAGGGCATGGGACAGTGGGTGCACCAGCAGTCCAGCACCATGTACCTAAACAGGGGCATAAAGTGGTGATTCATAGTTTGTTGCCCCGAGAAACAAACATCCAAGAAACATATCTGGGTTGGTCCCATTTTTGTTCACTCTAGCCACCTACTCCTATGTGTGGATAGCAAATCTAGTCCTGGTCATACCACTGTGTACAGCGTTACCCCTATATTTCCCTTTTCGACCAAGAGACCGGTTGGATGACCAGTCTGTACTACTTTCACCCCCTTTCCTTCCTGTTTGTACCAAGTCCGATGTACTACATACTAAATTCCCCCACCCCCACTTTATTTCTTGTTTGAACCAAGTACAAGATTCGACTCCATGAAGTAGCTTTACCTCTAACAATAGAAGAAAAAAATAGGTGACGTTGGACCATCCGATCGAGAGGGGCTGAGAGGTAGAAAATGATGCACATGCAGCGACGTAGCGAGCTGGGGAAGTAGAGCTAAGGCGGTTTCGAAGGAAGATATACCTGAAGGTCGTCGGGATGTGGATAGGTGGGCGGCGGGAGGCCGGATCCGCCCACACTAGGGCAACGACGAAGGGATCGGAGGACCTCTCGCGCCGGCGCTCGGCCAGAGATAACGGTGCGGCCGGCAGTGGGTCTCCTCCCTCGCTGTCGACGACGGCCTAAACGCTGCCCCTCCTCCCCTTCACCGGCGGAGGGGGATACGTCCGGATCTGTAACCAGCGGTGAGGATAGAAAGACAGTGTTTTTTGAAGGGAGAAAGACAGTGTTACCACCCCTATCTTGTTTAGATCTGGAGAGGATGAGAGTGTGTGAATAGAGCAACCCTAGCAAGCAAGCGCGAAGGCTCCGGCCTATATATATACGTAATGGGGTAGTTTTCCTTTTTCACTCCATCAAAACAATCGTTTAAAATTGTGCACTACCTGCCAGGTCGCCGTTTTTTAGTTGTTGATTGTTTTTTCGATAGCTACCCGCTTGTTCCAAGTGGTGTTACGGTGTGCCAGGTCGCACTTTTTTTGAGGGTGCCAGGTCGCACTTTGTATCGTTCAAGTCTGGTACAAGTCCCTCCATTAAATGAACAACCACCCCCTCGTAAAAATTGTGAACAAGCCCACGGCTAAAATTATCGGAAACGTGGGTTGCCCCAACATGCATTATTATTTATATTTTCTACTCCCTCCGTTCCTAAATATAAGTCTTTTTTTATTCGCCACACCTAAGACAAGATTTTTTTATTAGCAGTGAACCCCACATGTCATAGACACAAAAAGTGTGCCAAGATTCCCTTAGGCAAGCCAAAGTTTGTCTAACAATTTGAGCAACTCAAGTTAGGCAAGTGTGGCAAGTGTGGGAAAAATAATGTGGCAACATAAGACAAACATAGTCACAATCCAAACAGCCCCGTAATTTTTTGTGACATGCATGAAAATTTGGTTAGTTAAATTTATAGTCAAAATTTGGCAAGGTGCATCAAATCAACACATGCAAGTATCAAAAGGGAGGTCACGGCATGCATGCATGCGTTGTACTCCCTCCGTTTCCAAATATAAGTCTTTTTAGAGATTGCAACAAGTGACTACATACGAAGCAAAATATGTCTACATACATCCGTATGTAGTAGTCCATTTGAAATGTGTAAAAAGACTTATATCGAGTGCAGTGCTTTGATGTGTCGCGTCAACTCGTACAAGACCGAGAAGTTTGATTACTACAACGCCCCCTCCCTCGCGCATGAGCGTGGTGGCTGGCAGGACTAGTAGGAGCTTTCGCTACACGCTTCTTGACGGCGGCGAACTTGCGGATGGAGTTGACCATCATGTCGTCCATGCGAGAGGCGAAGCCGGCGTCGGCGAGGGCTACGACGCCGGCGGTCGCCAGCACCGTCTGGAAACGCTGCGCGGTGCGGGGCCGCAGGCCGGCGCCTTGGATGATTTGGCACAGCCGACTGCCGCTCGCGACCATCGCCTCCATAGGTGCTTCTGGCTTCTGGTCACTTGGTCTTGGATTGGAGTGAGCAGTGTTGCGCAGTGATTGAGAAAGAACATTTATTGTCAATCTAACCCTGCCATCCATACACCTCTTTGGTTTAGAGTTAGTTCAGGGTTAGAATCTAACTCTAACCTCTAACTGAGTTAGTAGAGTTCTCCTCGTCTCGGTTCATCGCCATCATACTTTCCCCATTTCTGTGTTTTCAGTATCCTGCGAATCAAAGAGGCCCTTAGACTGGTTTAGGTCCGGTAGTTTTTTATAAACGTGTTATGTCCAAAATTTAATGAACGTGCTCCGGTTTCTACGAAAATAATCTGGTTTCATGTAGTAATTCATTTATTTATTTATTCTTCTGCGGGGGGTTTGCATGTAATTCGTGAGGTCTGAAATGTAAAGTACCCCGGCATATGCTCCGAGTCGTGCATGCACTACGACCCAGATGCTCTATGTCCCACATGTCGGCGAAAGGGTGCACGTGGAAATAGCCTAGGAGTACATATAGGAGGATAAATGCGTGAAAAAATATGTACGGTGAAGCGTAGCTGCGGTTCGAAAAGGAGACCTAAAGTGATGACAGGTATAGGTCGCACGCACCCAACTAGTGGTAGTACTAGACATACGACTGCTTTTTCCCTAAAAAAAGAGGTACGAGTGCTCAGTACTCCTATTCTATCAACGCGAGTCCCATCTGACAACAGCGTCTGTGCTACAGCTAGCTCTTCTCCCTCGTTTCTCTCTTCTAATTCTAAACTCAGCCGACGCCCGGTGGGCGGGGTGGGGATTTGCCGATGGTCGGTTTGCTCAACTGCGGCCCCACCTCACAGTGAAAACGTTACTACTGGAATAAAAATGCCATATACTCCTATACTAATAAAACATTAAGGCCACGAGGCGATGCAGTGCTGGTTACAGGAGGCAAGAAGAAGAGATGCATCCATCGACGACGTCCACCTCCTCGACTCAGGGCGCCGGCCCACCGAACGGCGGCTAAGTAGCAGCGGCTTTCGTGGCCAGGTCGACGTGCTTCTGAACAATGGCGTCCAAAGATTCCAGCCGCTGGAAGAAGGCCAACGTCTTTCTGTCCTCGCTGGCCTTGTAGTGGCCTATGTAGACGATTTCCTCGTAGACGTGGATGTGCAGGTCGACGGTTTCTTGCATGGCGAGGCGCTGCGCGACGAGCGCGGCCTCGAGGTGCACATTCTTCATCGCGACCTCCGGCAACTGCAGGGCCACCAGGGCTTGAAAGAGTTCGTCACCATGGAGGCCGATGAGGGTGGCAGGCAATGAGGAGCCTGGGCGCGCGGGCTGGAGCAGTACGGCAAGGTCGTCCGCGCGCTTCTTGACGGCGGCGAACTTGCGGATGGAGTTGACCATCATGTCGTCCATGCGAGAGGCGAAGCCGGCATCGGCGAGGGCTACGACGCCGGCGGTCGCCAGCACCGTCTGGAAACGCTGCGCGGTGCGGGGCCGCAGGCCGGCGCCTTGGATGATTTGGCACAGCCGACTGCCGCTCGCGTCCATCGCCTCCATAGGTGCTTCTGGCTTCTAGTCACTTGGTCTTGGATTGGAGTGAGCAGTGTTGCGCAGAGACTAAGGAGTAGATGGATTGGAGTGGTGGGGCGCCTTTATATGAGAATCCAAACTCTGTTGCATTCACATCGTGCTGGCTCTATTCTGCTTCTCCAATTAATTCCCTCTGCATGTAGAGTAATTTGAGGATGCATCATTGACCGTTCAACGTCTCGGGAACCGCTACCCTCTCCCTCCTTGGCATTCAAGCACCTATGGAGGCGACTGCCGCTCGCGTCTATCGCGTGTCAGGAGACGTTCCCGTCGACGACGAGGTGCCTATGGTGACTTCGTAAATTTCAAGATGATAGTACTAGTATACTCAATATTGTGCACCGCGACCAAGGCCGAGAGGAAAACGAGAGAACTACGTATTTATTTACGGTGTAGATTCACTCATTTTGCTCCATATGTACTCCGTCTCGGTGTAGTCTAGTCACTTGTTGAAATCTCTAGAAAGGCAAATACTCCTTTCTGGTTTACAGGGCTATACTAGCAAGTACTTACTACAATAGTGGGCTCACATAGCAATTTTGTCTCATGCAAGAGCCTGGCTATATGCGTGCTCCAAGGTTCGCAACTGCCACGTTCGGGTTGCACTTGGCTCTTCGCCTCTTCGAGAAGACGAACAATGATGTTACTACTACTGCTTCTACAGTATCGAATCCACTGCTGCATGTCCGTCCACCGCGAGCGGGAGGGATAGCTTGTTGTAGTACTATATAAGCAAAAGCCTGTCCTCGTCTGCGAGCCACCGCGCGCATGGGCGAGGGAGAAGGCGTGTAGTAGTAAAATCAAGCTTCTCCTCGTTGTACGAGTTGACGCGACACATCATAGCACTGGCCCCACATGGTTGCCTCTAAACTTGGCTGAAAGACCCGCAGTGTACAATACTCCATTTGCTGCAACCTCTAACATTTACCCCACCACAAATTAAAATATATATTCCTGTCTTGACCAGATGAGCGTGCAAACTAGAATCACCAGGATGACAGGTAGGGCCAGAAGATAATTTTAATCAAAAAAATATAGCATGGAGCCGACCCCAACGATTTTAAGCTTACAGGCACGGTACACGCTATCCTAGACTACTCTACACATGAAACTGCCACACGAGCGTCCGGGCTGCGCTTGGCTCTTCGCCTCTTCGGGAAGTCGAACAAAATGATGGAGTACTACTGCAGTGGAGGAGTACTACAGTATGCTTCTGGCCATCTGACACCGATTGAACTGCTGCATGTCCACCGCGTACGGGAGGGAGTGCGTGTAGCGAACGAAAGCTTCTCCTAGTCCTGCCAGCCACCACGCTCATGGGCGAGGGAGGGACGCAGCTTCATTGACTTACTGCTCCTGCCTTTGCGTCCATGACAGGTGGGCCCAACAGGTGGGTGGCCCACCTGGCATGCAGCCAAAGGCAGGTGCAGTTAAGGCGAGAGGGCGTTGTAGTAATCAAACTTCTCGGTCTTGTACGAGTTGACGCGACACATCAAAGCACTGCACTCGATATATTTTAATAATTTGTGTTTACCGATGCATTAATTACAACGCATGCATGCATGCCGTGACTCTCCTTTTGATACTTGCATGTGTTGATTTAATGCACCTTGAAGTAGTATGAATGTGTGACGGTAAAGCCTTGTAATGCCCCGGCCCTAATAAAGCGAGAGATGGTTGTGCACGAGGAGGGCGAGATCATGCAGACGGAACAGAACCCGACGATGGAGCTCTCTATGGTCTTGATGGACCTCACCTTGCTCCACTGCCCCTTGAAGCCTCCAGTGTATGAGGTTCGAAGACACCTCGTCCGTTTGGCTGATCGAGCTAGGTGAAGGTTTCTTCATTGATGTGTTGTTCGATTGATTTGTGCAGTGCAAGGGAGGGCACCTGGCTTGCACGGACTGCCGCGTCGAGCGCCCCGGGAACCAGCGGCAGTGCCAGAAGTGCGAGCGCGGCGGTGGCTTCGACGTGCGGAACACGGCGGTGGATGCCGTCCTCTCCTCGGTGAGGGTGGAGTGCCCGCACAAAGGCTGTAGGCTCTACGTCACTTACCACAAGCTCGCCGATCACCAGAGCGTGTGTCCGCTCGCGCCCTGCAAATGCGTCGTGCCTGTCTGTGGATACGAAGGCCCGCCGCCGTGGCTCTCCCACCGCATCAGCACCGTGCATCCCATGCCCGTGCACATGATCTAGTACGGCAAGGCGCTCCAGCTGCAAGTGCCACTGTCGGAGCCACGGCTCTTGCTGTTCGCGGAGGAGGACGGCCGCTCGTTTTTCTTGGTCGATGGCGTGCTCGACATCGGCATGACTATCGCCGCATCGGTCGTCTGCATCAGAGCGGGGGCGTCCCCACTGCCGCACTACGTGCCCATGCTGTGGGAAACGGCCCGCCGGGGGAGCCCAAAGGCAGGACCGACGCTGTCAAGGTGGAAATGGAGCTGACAAGCAGCAGGGATCCAGGCGACGTCGCCGTGTAGGAGCTGACCTTCTTCACAGTTCCGCCCAAGCTGCTGGCTGGGGCTAAGCTGGTGTCCCTCCACATTCAGATTGACAAGCTCACGTCCTAAATGATTCTACAGTGCCTTCTGTTTATTTTAGTAATATGCTAATATAGGGGTTAGCTCGGTCTACTTTAGCTTAAGAGATGGTGGGTTTTGGTGGCGATGCAGCAATTACCTCGACATCAGATCAACAGTGAAAGTAATTTTGAACAGTCGAATGGATATTTTGTGTCTGTTGGATATAAAGATCCTTTGGGTAAGAAGTAACAGCTTATATGCTTTTTTTTCGAAATGGAACAGCGATACTAGTATAATTTTTGTTGACATGCACTAATATTTTCGAAACGGACGTCGGGCTATAGCTAGAAGGGCGGTTGGGACGCGGCATCGGCCCATACCGCGGTGACCCCCGATTGGGACGCACCGACTGTGGATTTTCTCCCTCGCCGATGTCGACCGCGTCTACGCAGAACATTGTTCCCTTCCCCCAGCTGCGGGATCAGGCCGGATATGTGACCAGCGGTGTGGCCACCGTCGTTCTATGCTTGTGAAGAGAGCAACCCAAGCAAGCAGGCTTGTAGCTTAGGCTCCTGCTAGTGTATATATAGTGGTTTTCTTTTTCTCTCCATATCAACCATTTTATATTGCGTACGTGTCATTGAAGAGTGAAATGATGGTTGCTTCTTCCGACTAACTTACTGTGTGATTTGACTGCTCCTTTAGTGGCCCCTACACGTACTCCCCCTATGTGTATGCAACAGTCACACGTACACATGGACGCAAAAACGCGCGCGACGCCCTAATGCATGCATGTCCGAGCACACGACGGAACACACACGGTCACGCTCAAGTGCTCAACCTACACGTGCATGCACACACATACTCAGCCAGGGTGAGCTAGTGACCGTATAAACACCGGAAAATGTATATATTGAGCGCAATGAGCGTATTATGAAGTCCACTGACCGTATTTTTTCAAATATACAGTGACAGACAGTGTATTTATCTCGTTTGAAATTAAGCCATATTAACCGGAGAGGAGGCAGTATGGACTAGCATTACTTTGCTGTGTCCCGTCAACTTGTCAAACGAGGAGAAGCTTGCAGGACGGGAGAAGCTTGCGCGCGGTGGCTCGCAGGACAAGGAGAAACTTTTGACTAATGCAAGCTGTCCTTCGCTCAGGCGGTGGACGTGCAACAGTTAATTCGGTGTCAGATTGCCAGAAGCATACACTATACTAGTACTATTATCGTTGCACTTCCCGAAGAGGCGAACAGCCAAGCGCAAAGTTTACTAGTACTACTACTATAGTCTATAGAGGTACTATACTAGTACTAGGAACTAGATGGAGGAGCATCTGCACTCTTATTATATTTTTAAAATGTGATAAAGCAATCTTCAACACATTTGGTTCTCTTCGAGGGTTCTCGCATGTGATAATGGAAGTTGATTGCATGGAACACTCGCCACAATTCTCGTTTTAATTCTGGCTCATATCCTGTTACAAATAGGAGGGCTCGGTAATATTTCCTCTTTTTTTGTTATTCAGCATGTAAACAGGTCAGCAAACCTTGCGGCGCATCTTTGTGCGAACCGTGCTTGCTGCACTTTGAATGTGGCCGAGAGCTGGCTTGATGAAACACCTCGCTTCCTACTTCTTTTTTTGCGGGGTACCTCGCTTCCTAGTGACCAGTGTCTTGGCTGATCGTCCTATGAATGCTTATATATGAATAAAGCTGTCTCATTTACCCACAAAAAAGATTAAGCCATGTTAACCGGAAAGGAGGGAGTATGGACTAGCACTACTTGTTGGTGTGTCCCGTCAACTCGCAGAACAAGGAGAAGCTTGCAGGACAAGGTGAAGCTCGCTTACGCCTTTTGACTAATGCAACGTACCCTCGCCCAGGCGGTGGACATGCATCAGTTCATTCGGTGTCAGATTGCCAGAGGCATACACTGTAGTACCGAACATGTGGAGTACCATCATTGTTCGACTTCACGAAGAGGCGAAGAGCCAAGCGCAAGGTTTAGTAGTACGAGTAGTACTACTACTAGAACCGCATGGTGGAGCCTCTGTACTCTTATTTTTCTTAATCTTTGATAAAGTACACATTTATTCCAGAGAAGGGCGAAAAACGGCATCCCAACATGTAATGATGACATCGATCAACCATGCTCGAATATATCTTGGCCTCCGTGCAAGCCCGTCTGTGTGTTCTCGCTCCTCGTCTCTCTCAAGGAACGGCGGGTTGGCCATTTTGCCGTCAATTGAGATCGTTTTGCTCACACTCCGGTCCCACATGTGAGTGATATGCCAAGAGGAGGTGCGTTGACCGACTGGCCATACGCGTACTTGGTTTTGCACCTTCATACTACTCCTCCCTCCGTCACAGTTTACAGGGCGCGCTTCATTATGATGCATTTCTCTCAATGCATTTCCACCACTAGAGAGACTTTCACTACTAGAAAAAGGCTTACTAGTGGCGCACCAGTTTTGCCTACTAATGGCGCACTACTGGTGCGCCACTAGCACCACGCCACTAGAATATTTTAGTAATGGCGCACCACAGGTGCGCCATTAGTATCCCAAAGGTGCGCCATTAGTAACTGGTATACTAATGGCGCACCAGATGGAATTGCGCCATTAGTAACATTTAAAAAAAAATCGTTTTTTCTTAATCTCAGGTCACTATTTCACATATGAGATATCCAACACATATATATCCAACAAGCATCCATATAACAATCATATCCAACACACAAGTTTCATCATATATACATACATAGCCAACACATAGTTCCATTGTTACATATTACAAAAGTTTCACATTGTTCATCCAACACCGTTATCCATCCAACACCATATTACAAAAGTTTCACATAGTTCAGTTCTCATTGTTCTTCTCCTTCTCCTTCCTCATCCTGATGCGCCAAGAGCGGCGAGGCGGTGGAGGCAGCTGTGGGATGTAGTCTTCTACCACAATTGGCGTGGTCATGTCGCCCAGCTGTGGGATCGCCGGCGCCACCACCGGTGCGTGGTCATTGTCAGGCACCACCACCATCGCGAGGCCACCTTCAGGCAGGACGGGCACGACCATCGCTAGGTCATCCTCAGCCACCACCATCTCTTGCCCATGGTCAGCCACCACCATCTCTTGCCCATGGTCAGCCACCACCATCTCTTGCCCATGGTCAGCCACCACCATCTCTTGCCCATGGTCAGCCACCACCATCTCTGGCCCTTGGTCAGCCACCACCAGCGCTAGGTCATCCTCAGCCTGATGCCCATCGTCATCCTGCAGCTCCTCATGCCCACTCTGCTCCTCTTCTCCCCACTCCAGTCCGGATCATCCTTCTTGCTGTCTTTGCTGCTGCCAGAATCGCTGCTGCTTTCGCTAAAGCCAGAATCGCTGCTGCTTTGGCTGTAGCCAGTGTCGCTGCTGCTGCTCCCATTGCCTGTCCGAATGCAACAATGGCCGTTAACAATCGATGTGAGACAAAGCCAAATGTAGAGGAATAAGAAGAGGCAGAACGCACTGGCATGTTCGTCGTCAGCGTAGCGCATGCGACACATAGTCGTGTTGAAAACCTTCACGATGAGCATTGTGGTGTCATCGTCGTACCTGAAGAGAAGAAAGTACCCGGTCCGCAGGTCATAGGCACTGTAGAACTTGTCCTAGCCACGGCACAGGTACATGTGGCCCTCCTCGATCACCAACTCCACGTCCCACAGCCTGCGAACCCCGCCGCCGGCCTGTCGGAGCTTCACATTATGTGGCGGATCTTCACCCAGCATGTTCATAAAAGTGTCAGGCAGCCTCTACAATTTGGGACAAGGAGTGATGTAGCAAACAACAGAGTTATCATAATGAGATGGGTGAAGGGGAGATCTCTCGTTTTATATACCTGCCTCGTGGCTGATACTGAAGTCCCAAGTATGACACTGAAGAACTCGAAAGCATCCAACTCGTACTCCGGTGAGGCAGGGCGGCGGTGGCTACTTCCCCCCATCTCTGATAAGCAGCAGAAGAGACCAATTCAAGTTAGCAATAGATTCAAGTGAATGTATCTTTTATTGCAAAGCCACAACTTAGCAATAGATTCAAAGTTAACGATTGGCACCTAGAAAAGCATTTCAACATCTTCACAGATTTTACTAGCTACAATACATTCAAAAAATAAATGATATACAGTTTGTATCTCTTTGCAATGAACACACTCTAGGGGTTTTGCCATCCCCCTTTTCCTTAGATTGTCACAAGTCATGATTTTGTTCTGGGAGAACATCCAAATGAAACCTTATACCCTAGGGGGCAATTTAATACTCCATACTACAGGAAGATACAAAGGTTGCATCCATTGAGCTCCACCTGCAGCTGCAGCTGAGGTATCCATGAGCCATCATGCCAGCCAGCCAGGAAATAAACTTTACTTTCCAAAGGAAAAAAATACAATGCATATATAGATAGATGAGCATGTTCAGTTTACAAGAATGAATATAAACAAGCAAAGAATGCATGCATGCATATCAAGAGTTGGCATCTACAGGTTCTCCAAAATGAGTAGAAAGGGAGCATGCTGACATCTATACAAGCCAATAATGATTTACTACTCAATGGAACAGGGTAAGATAAACACCAGTCAATAAATTTACTACATCAAAAGGAGTAAAACTCAACAATGCAGCACTATCTCTGAACCTAACCTTTGTTTAGTATGGGTATGACAAATCAATGAGTTGGTCATCACAATGTTTGTACTGCTGTAAATTCAGAGATAGTCCACAGGTTTTCATTCTTCTTCTTCTTACTGTCAAAATTTTCATTCTTCTTCTTACTGTCAAAATTCAGAGTAAATTCTAGCCTTATTTGTACTGCTTGTGCTTGTAGTAGTAAGATTCAGGAGTAGGAGATCACAAAAGTACAGTCCACAGGTTACTCCAAGTTTCTGAATTTTCAGTAAATTTTCTGTAAGAAAAGAACTAAAAGAAAAGAAATCCTAGGGTTAAAAAATCTGGAGCAAGTCCTAGCAGAACCACAAAATGTTCATCTACTCCTAGGATGTCCTGTTCATAATTCTAGTTCATGTCCTAGGATGTGCTATTCATAATTGTTAATCCAAACAGCAGATACACAAGCACTGGATTTTACAAATGTCCAAACAGTGTCATATCTGAAATGTATGATTTTCAGTAGCAGAGATTCAGAGTCATTAGTTTTGAGTGTACATCGTGAAAAACCTAGAGGACGCCGGCGGGGAGAGAAACCTAGGGGGAAGGAGGGCAGGAGAGAGGAGGAATCACCTAGAGGACGCCGGCGTCGAGGAGGCTGCGGGCGGCGATCCGGAGGAAGGGGCCCGTGATGTCGTCGGCGTCCTTGGCCGCCTTCTTGACCTTTCGAGCAGAAGAAGGCACGGGTGGTGAGAGGAGGAGGAGGAGAAGCTAGGGGGATGGGGGAAGGGAGGGAGGGGACGTACGTGCTGGGGCGGGGCGGCGAAGGAGCGGCGGGCACGGGGGCGGCGGCGCGAGGGAGCTGCAGTGGTGGGGGGCGGCGGGGGTGGAGTCCGGTGGCGGTCGGGTCGGCGGCGTCGAGGCAGCGCAAGACCACAGCGGCGGACGACGTGCAGGCGCGGCGGACGGAGGGGGCGGAGCAAGGGGGCGGCGGCGTACGGTTGGGGTTGAGGAGTGGGGGATCTGGCAAGCGAGGGAGGGAGGCGTCAGTGCGAGGGGAACAAGCGATTCTAATGGCGCACCTCCCCCTGTTGCGCCATAAGTACGTCGATTCTAATGGCGCACCTCCCCCTAGTGCGCCATTAGAATTTTGTTTTACTTTCTAGCCCGACTGGTCAGGTTATATTCCACCTAACCCTATCTCCATCAGAACACGCCCACTAGCCCGACTGGTCAGCACGTAGCACACACACTAGGAGGTCCTGGGTTCGATTCCCAGGCTCCCCAATTTTTGTTTTTATGCATTTAAAATGCTGTTTGATATTTATTTGTGTTTAAATATGTTCAAACTTGTTTAAATCATAACAGTAATATTTTTTTATAAAAACAGTAATGATTTTTTAAAAATATCATCAAATTTGTTATTTGAAAATATAATCAAATTTGTTTTTTTGCAAATTTAGTTGCATTCATTTGTGACGGTGGAGCGGGCCGGGGAGGGTGCGGGGGAGAGGGTGCGGGGGGTCGTCGGCGATGGCCGGTGGAGCGGGGGAGGGTGCGGTGGGTCGTCGGCGACGGTGGAGTGGGGGAGGGTGCGGGCCGGGGGTCGGCGGCGGCCGGTGGAGCGGGGGAGGGAAATATTCTTTCTCTCCGAAACCACCTGCCCCGCGAGATATCCGAAACCGAGATAGTCGTGCACCGTCGTGAGCAGTGCGGCTCTCATAGGGAAATATTCTTTCTCTGCGGCGTCCCACGTATCAACCAAACTGCCCCAGGTGCGCCATTAGTAGTTTTGCAAAAAAGTAAAAAATAAAAAAAATATTGTAGTGGCACACTATGTTCCTGGTGCGCCATTACTAGTTACAACTAGTAATGGCGCACTATGTCCTGGTGCGCCATTAGTATGTCTGGCAAAATAAAAAAAATAAAATTTGTTACTAATGGCGCACTGTGTGTCTGGTGCGCCATTAGTGTATTTCACACTAATGGCGCACCAGCACACGGTGCGCCACTGCTACATAGCAATGGCGCACCACATATCTGGTGCGCCATTAGTGGCCATTCCATCTATAGCCCTTTTCCTAGTAGTGTTTAGATGCGTTTGGTTTAATGTTCAATTAATTAGGGCGAGATAACCGCAATTTTCTCTCGATGTAGTACTACGGAGTGGAGTAAGTGCATGCATGTGTCTACCCGGGGTGGAAGCACTGCATGCATGTGTGTACGCATTATTTCCTCTAGTAATAGACGCCGTGCTATAACTACCAATGCTATTTTCAGGCCGATCGCTAGTCGCCTTGGTCCTAGAGATTTTCTCTTTTTCTGAAGCGCGCTCTATAAACAATGACAGATGGAGTAGTATGAGCGGATTCAAAGAAGAGCGTATTGATGGTTGCTTCTTCTGAGCAACTTACAGTGGGAAAGGTGGGGCTTATGATTTGACTGCTCATTACTCACTATGAATGCGGCGCAACGACTAGTCTGAGTCTCCCATGCGGCTGTGCACTACCCCCTCGGTCCTTAAATATACTCCGGAGTATTTGTCTTTCTAGAGATTTCAACGAGTGACTACCCAAATATTTGTCTTTTTAGAGATTCGAATGGACTACTACATATGGATATATATAGACATATTTTAGAGTGTAGATTCACTTATTTTGCTCCGTATGTAGTCACTTATTGAAATCTCTAGAAAGACAAATATTTAGGAATGGAGGGAGTACACATACGAAGCAAAATGAGTGAATCTACACTCTAAAATATGCCCATTTGAAATTTGTAAAAAGACAAATATTGTTGATGACAGTTGCAACGACAAAAAAGAAGCATATTCCTTGTCCTAAGGGAAGATAACTACACGGTTGTGTTTGTCTAAAACGGTGTGAGGAGGAGATTGCAATATGGAAAGTACGCCGAAGGAGCTACGTTTTGTGCAAAGAACTATGGAAGATCAACATGCAGCGACGTGGGAAGACGGGCAGTGGAGCAAGGCCGGAGGGGATACCTGGATGTCGTCGGGATGTAACTAGGTGAGCGACGGCGGGTGGAATCTGCCCATACTGCGGCAGCGAGCAGGTGGCGTAGGCCCTACCCGCCGGAGCTTGGTCAGAGAGAACGACGTGAACCACAGATCGGGACGTGCTGCCTCGGTGCCGTCGAACAGAGAAACGATGCACGTCCTCCCTTTCCGCCGGCGGACGGGATGCGGCCGGATCAGTGACCAACGGTGAGAGAGAGAGAGAGGCCACCGCAGCCTTGTGTGAGATACTCTGAAGAGAGACAAACCAGGCAGGGAGGCTCCATTGTATATAGTGGAGCAGACTACCTTTTTCTCCAAAAAAATCGGTTTATATTCTGTGTACGTGCCATTGAGCGATATAACTTTATTTAAAAATAATGCGCCAACGCATCAAGTCGAACTTTGTTTCGTGCACGCGTGGTACACGACCTCCGTAGGTAAACAACCGCTACACGCGTTCAAATTAGCACGTGGGCTGCCATTTCGTACAGAAATGAGCTCCACCGTGTACCCGCGCGGGTGTGGCTGGGCATGAAGCGTGAGTACGTGCACGGTGCACCTATTCTGTTCTTGTATACGTACACCACCTATGTGGGGTTGTGTGAGAGAGATACAAACATAGAGAGATATAGTGTGTGGGTTCGTGAGAGTTTTTTTAGGGGGGGGTCAATCAAAATGTAACATATGCAATGTGTGTGAAATAGAGTCCTGGATATATCATATATATAGAGGGGGCGATCCACGAGAAGAGAGTGGAGGTATCATCGACTTGAGGTGTCCATAGAATCGAAGAGAGGGACGATGTGTGTGTGCGCGCGCGCGGTCGATAAAGAGTGCCATCGAATTTGTGTGTGCCCACGTCAAAGATATAGAGTGCCTGGCCTACTAGAACGAGAGAGGGGACAGGTGCGGTTTGTCTCTGTGGCATGGATACCTACCTACAGCGCTCGACTATCGGTGTGTGGGGGGGGGGGGAGGGAGGCCTAATTAACTATAGAGGTACAATGGCTGGTATATGTGTGGAGGAGGAGAGAGGCCTACCTCATGTATTAAGGGAGATCGATCTACCTCATGTATTAAGGGAGATCGATCGACATCCATGCATATGTGTAGGAGAGGAATAAGTTTGGGAGCGAGACAGAGCTAGAGTGTTGGAGGGGGTGGTAGTGGAGTTGCTTCTAACAAATGGTGGGATAGGCTTGCTAGATAACCGGAGGGCACGCCTGCAATATCAATAAGAGAGGGGATGGCTGCCTATCTGTGCACGTGCGTGTGAGAGACGGGTCAGGAGGCATGCACAAATGATGGGGGGGGGGGCGATATGGCTGTGGTAAGCAGACGTAACTACATAGGAAGATCGATCGTCCTTTGTCAGAGAAAGGAGAGACATAACTTGTGAGGTACGTCGATCGATGGGGGGGGAATAGTTAAAGTCGACCTAGGTATATGTTGGGAGATCGATCAGTATACATGCATGTGTGTGTTAGAAGAAAATGAGGCACGGGGAGAAGGATAGAGAGAGAGGGATGCATCTAGGAGGTGGTGCGAGAGTCATACTACATCGAGGGGGAAGGAGTGTGCGAGTACGAGATCGACGAAAAGAGTGGTGGGAGTGAGGCATGGACGATGATAAGAGAAGAGGGGAAGCTTGTGTTTGTGCTAGGCACACCTGGCTAGAGAGGCATATCGATCGATGTGTGCCGTAAAGAAGGAGCTGGGGGAGCCTACACACACCGTGGGTGAACGACCTAAAGTGAAAAGACGAATTTGCACGATGGAGCTAGAGAATGCTGAGGGTGGGTTAGAGGGATGCGGGCATCTGCATGCACGAGAGAAAGTTAGCGCTAGCTAGCTACAAAGATAAGAGGATTGTGTGGGTGTAAAAAACGAATAGAGATCATACTTCATTATAAAAAGCGAATTCGGATATTTGAAGAATTTATCATAGTGTTTTAAACCGACGCATGTGTGAATATATATAATGGTGATACACATGGTGTGGTTATGAACATGTTATACTACATATAATATATTTTATCTCTACTCTTATAAAACAACAGAGTTGTTGATGATGGTGCCATCCTGCAATATAGGCAGTCCGATTTATATCTGACGGATAGGAAGGAAACTATGGCAATTTTGAAAAAAGATACCCACACCCCTCTCCATATTTGCAAATTAGGCCTCCCCTTGATCATGTTGATGTTCTGTGGAACGCATGGGCATCTTGCTAGTACTACGTATAACATATAGAACATTGATCATAATTTGGGCTAATGTGTGGCTTTTGCAGCTCAGTCTAAATACTTGTCATAATGTAGGGGGCGGGGCACTATACTATGTGTGGTAAACACGGTGTACACGTATGGAACATGGTTTAGATTATGAATATATAGTTAGTACATCAAATGTACTATTATTTGGAATCAACATCAAGTGTATTCAAAAAATAGAATTAGAGTTCATGTAGTACACATAGTTCATATCTATCTCTATAGTAATCATGTGGTGTGTTATTAAGGTAATACACAAATGATGGTTGAAGTTGGCAACAATCCTGATTGTAGATTTGTTATTGAAATAGAGAAACAATTCAAATTCAGTTCGAATTGCAGTGGTAGTATAGACATTTGGAATGCACTAAAATGTTGGTATGAGTAGGTTACATGCATTATACAGCAAGCGAAAAAATTTAATTGGACATAACATGGATTCATACTACCGAATAGCATTTAATTGCACTAAATTGTTGGTATGAGTAGCTTTAAATAGCATTTTTATAGTAAAACGGGGCAAGACTCTCTCTTTGTGTGGTGTGAATAGTTTTATTTTTTCGTTTTCTTTTTGGTTGAGGGAAGTGCGAATTGATTTGGTACGTACAAGTACAATATTACACGTTAGGCTTGTCCCTAAAATTCAACCCGTGCCTTGTTATATCCCGAAAATTCAGATATCGTGCTCCCAATACTGGCGCCTTCACAACCCGCGCCTTGCTATCCCAAAATTACAACGCGCGCGAAAACTCCCTCCAGCTGCCAAATCCGACACGCGAAATCCCCCTTCTAACCCTGAGCCGAAAGGGCCGCTAGTTCAAATCGGTGCGGGGTACTTTTGTAACACACCCTCCATTTTGGACAAGCGCGTCCCTAAGTCATGGTTCACCCCCTCCCATCGCCTCCTTTTTGCCATTCGAAATCCCAGGCCGCCATAACCTCTCCGCTCCAGCTGTGAAACCCCACCCTCCTCCGCCCGCCACCTCACAGCTGCCCAGCCGGAACCTCTTCCCCGACGACGTCGTCCACCGCAACAGCTCGACATCCCTCGTCCACCTCCCTGGATGAGGATCCGTCGTCCATCTCGTCATCCCGCCGGTTCAGCCGCCCCGTCCTCCACCTCCAAGGAGTTGCTCCGATGATCGCCTCGTCTATCGCGGCTGCTCCATCCCCACAGCGCCGCCTTAACCTGCTCCACCGGAACCGCAGCATCCTCACCGACTCCTCAGACGAAGCCGAGGCCTAATCGGCGCCACCAAAGAGGTTGTACAATCATCGCATCACACCTTCTCCTTAGCTCGACCTCCCGACGCTGACAGTGCTCCATCCCGCACCCCCATGGAGCGGCTACCTTGAAGCCGGCGCCGCGGGCGACATCTCCATGCTGGCTCTCCCCCAGTGCGAGGCCCCTTCGGCGGCGGCGTCCATACCAGCCGGATCTGCTGCTGCTGCTCCGGCTCTCGCTCGCTTGGTCACGCTGCTGCTGCTGCTCCGGCTCTCACTCGATCGCTCGCTCGCCCAGCTGCTGCTGCTGCTCCGGCTCTCGCTCGCTCGCGCTGCTGCTACTGCTCCGGCTCTCGCTCGATCGCTCGCTTGCCCAGCTGCTGCTGCTCCGGCCCTCGCTCGCTCGCTTGCGCTGCTGCTGCTCTCCCCCTCGCTCGTGCTGCTGCTCTCCTCCGATTTAGCTACACTTCAGCCGACTGAATCGACTTTTGGGTCAGTCAATTTTCAGGGGGTGGGGGGGGGGGGGGGCTCGCCGGAGTTAAGGAAGAACCACCCACAGCGGGGATGGGGGCTCGCCGGAGAGGTACTCCACTATCTATCTTAGGGTTCAGGGTGGGGGCGGGGGGCCTATAGGGCTGGGCGGGGCGGCTGCAGACCGACGATGGGGAGTTGCTTCGGGGCGGCGAGGCGGCGCTGGGGCCGGTGGTTCGGCTGGTGGTGGCTGGCGGCTTAGGGGGGGGTGCAGGTTGAAGATGAACTGCAGGCCCTCCCTAAACTACATGTCAAGTGCCTCTCTGCTACCATTGCGTTCAGTTTCGACAGTAACATTCAGATTCCACAGTAAATTTCAGTTTCGACAGTTAAGTTCGGAGTCAACAGTTTTTACCTCATCTGTTGTAGTCACGTGGTTTTTGGTGATGTAAATTTTACATCTATTTTACATCATCTATTGGAGATGCTATTAGAATCCCACTTGAGATTGACGATGTCTGTCTTGTGCTGCTTCAGCCTTGACGTCTTACGGCTCACCGGGGCTGCTCCAACGACAGAACGATCCATCACAACAGAGCAGTGCTCTGGATGCCGTCTACAGATTCCTCAGATCTTCCTCCACACCTCCGACAGCCACCTCTGCCTCAACTGCTTCAACGACCAACCCAATGATGCTGAGGTCGACACGGCTATGACAAAGAGGTTGTACACTTGTTGCATCACTTATTACTATACATTCATGTCGATCCATTATGGCTATTTTGGTTCGACGGAAAAACATAGCAATAGGGAATTTTCCAATGGCACTCTACTATTCAATTATTCATGCATTTTGTTGAAAGGAATGAAGCAAAACATCCACCTGGACCTACTTTTCAAAATCATATGCATGAAAACAAGACCAAGTGCATTAGTGTAAGAATAGCATTCTAACTGTACACGCTTTCATATGGTTTCACTTTATTTTGGCCATGTTTCTTTGCATTCCTCTGCTCTTCTAATTCCTGTAAACCAAACACCCAAGTTGACAGAAATCCTGTGTTTACAAATGCTCTGTTTACCATGTGCATTCCTATCTTATTCCGGTGTTTTTCCTATCCCTGCGTTTCTGCATACTCTCCTTACATAATCTCACCATATTTTTTTCGTATGCATGTCAGATATTGTACACAGTCATGCTGAGCATGTAGAGAAAAAGAGAAGAGTTTTGCGCAGCAATACAATGTCATGCAGACATCGCTCCATGGTGGGTTCAATGGCAAACCCTCCCCACCCCTATCCAGATTGTAATCTAGAGGAAGATATCTGTTCTGAGGCAGATTCAGACGCCGCTGACCACTCCTATTCACCCCCAAAGTGTTTGCTCTACCTTGGCATGATGATGTTAGTCATACCATGCATATGTTGCCTTGTAGTGCCTACTTTTGAAATCATATATGTCATCTGCTTAGTTTAGACATGTTCTGTAATGCCACCTGTTTAGTTTCTATATCATATATGGGAATTGTGCAGTCTCATGTCTTTTAGCCAGCCATAATATACGTGAAATGTGCAATGCCATCCTGTTTAACCAGGCATCATATATTTGAATGATATCTTGCCCATCCTTTTCTTCATTACATTTCCATTTGTCGACAATGTTTGTACATTAAACTACTCTTCCTGTGAATCAGCCATTTGGGTGGGAGATTGAAAAATCTGGAGTGAAAACAAGGCCTTCTGAGCAGACAGTGCTACCTGTTGAAGCAGATCTCTTGTTGGGTCCCGATAGCTCCTCAGAGATGGATTCAGAGACAGATGACCAGTCCTATTCCCCCACCGAGGTGTATGCTCTAACTTGGCACGGTTATACTGCTCATATAATGCATATGGTGTCTTGCATTGCATAGATTAGACATCATATACACAATATTCAACACCATGTTCTTAGTTCAGACATCATATCTAATGCCCTCTGTTTAGCATATACATCACATATGTGAATTAAATGATGCGATCCTGATTACTTAGATAACATGTAGGTGAATTATGTCATGCGATCCTGTTTAGTTATTCATCATATCTTTGAATTATGTTATGCTATGCTATCCAGTTTAGATAGACATCATATATGTGAAATTATGTCATGCTATCCGTTTTAGTTAAACAATATACATGCCAACTATTTCATGCCCTCTTTTTTCCACACTATATATTGCATATGTCTCTCATACAATGTCTGTACATTCAACTATGTTACCTGTTTATCAGCCATTTGAATTGGAGCGGGTGATGCCAGCATCTAGCGGGCTAAAAACACGGTCTTCAAATAAAACAGTGCTACCTCTTGGTGGAGATAGCACCCCGGTTGTACATGCACGAGAACCAGCCCTACCACACATAACCCAAACTCTCGCAGATTGTACCCCTACTGTGATGGACAGAGAACCAGCTTCACCCAATCTAACCCCAACCCCAGCAGATAGTAACCCAGTTCCTGTTGACACAGCACCATCTCCACCACAGAGCTCCCAAACAAGAGCAGTTAGTAAGGCAGCTCCAGTGCCCAAAGGGACAGTACTACCACGGCGAACCCCAACTCCACCAGTTAGTACACCTATTCCTGTGGAGGAAGCACAACCAGCTAGTCGTAGTTTAGCATCTATCGCATTTGATGTTGTTAAATCGTATGTGCGTATCTTCCCATCTTGGAAATATTATACTGAAGATGAAGGAAAATGCCAGTTGCAGGTGTTTGTCCAGGAGTTATGTGTAAGTAATGTTATTCATGGCAATTACTTTGCTTTGTCCCATACATCCTACGTCCATGATGGTTATAATACATCAAATTTTCCCATTTTTCTCAATAGATAAGGACCGATTTGGAAACTCAGGATGAGGTAACCTGTGCTAATACCTCTGCTATCTTCAAGAATGCTTGGTGGCAGTATCGGAATTACCTAAAGAAAACATACTTCACCGGCAAAGAAACTCATCAAATTTCCTTACGTTCTCCCGAGACACATTTACTGGACGATGACTGGGAACGCCTTGTTCTGTACTGGTCCCGAACCAAGAATGTGGTAAGGTTTATGAGCTCATTTTCTATTTTTAAGTACTATATTCTTGCGTCTTACTGTACTCTGTTCATGTAGAACAAGTGCCTAAACCTGAAGAACAACTGCTCTAATTTAAGATTCCATTACTATCATAGTTCAAAAAAGCGCTAGGCGTTAACTGTGCGTTTTGCCACCGCCTTGCGCTTTACTGACCAAAGCGCATGCTTATGCGCAGTTATGCACTGATTAAGCGTAGTTATGCGCAATGCGTTTCGCCAACGCCTAGAGCCTAGGCGCGCTTACGCGCTCGCTTAGGCGCGCCTTTTTAACTATGATTGCTATCGTGCATACTGCTTTGCTCTTGTATCACTGTATTTACTCATACAAACTTATTTTTAAATTGAAGGATCCAATCGAAACTGCAATGGCACAGCAGGTATGTTCACGCATGTTTCTTTAACAGGCTTGCTCTTATCAATAGCTCTGTTGATTTCAATTTCAATTGTGTATACAGTTGACTTCTCATATCATGCACATTACTAGCATCACAACAGTGCCAATAGTGTTGTTGTACATGTAGACCCGTGGTACCCATCTGAAATCTTGTTGTGCCGTGTAGTTTCCCACGCTTTGTATTCTTTCACTGCTGCTTTGTCTTGAACTGATATGATTTGAACCGTGTCTCTATTTTGATTTGGCAGGACAATGCAGTGACCATAGGACATAGATATATGTTTGCTTGATGCTTTTATTATGTACTAGTACTTGGCAATAGAAGACTTGGTAGTTTAATCCTGTCCACCTTACTAATGAACCGGTTCACCGAAATGAGTTTCATATACTAGTACATGCTAAACTGTTATGTGTCTGCTTGTTTCTTATTTTTGAATGCTGACAGAATATTGGGGAAGAGTGCCTTATTAAGAAATGGTAAAGGAAGTAATGCAGATAAGGTTCAGGATAGTGACACATCCTTGTTGGTGTCCAACAAAGCTAATAAAACAGCTAAGGAAGACTATCTCGAAGACAGTGAGACAACCCCAAAGTCCTGTCTTGGTTTAGTGTTGGAGTTACTGGCCACTACCGCTTGCACAAGCTATTCAAACTCACTGTCTGAATCAGTTCGGTTTCTTGAGTCTCAACTACAAGCTGAAAGACATCGATCAGCTGTGCTGCGACAAGAAGCGGAAGGACTGCGGAAGTCCCTGGAGCATTCAGATGCATACTTTCTGGTGCAACAGCAAGCGTTGGAGGATTTTAGCGCCAAACAGGACAAAGCTAATAAGCTTGCAAAGCTTATTGCCAGCATGGTGGATACCACGTTTCTTGAGCTCTTATGAAGTTGTTTCAGTTATACTCTTGTTTTGCTGCCGCGTTTATTTGCACTGGTGGCCAATTTTGACGGCCAGTGTATGTAATATGCTGCTTTGTTCCCTATATTTGCACTGGTGGCGAACTTTGATGCCCAGTGGATGTAATATGTGTAATAGCGGTAATAGGCTAGCATTAATTGCTTGCTTATTTATTTCCTTATTGTCTTGTTTAGTTGTTTGCTTGTAGCCACTGCAGTTCTTTTTCTGTGTTTTTCTAGTGGCCATAATAACCTATTTTTGGAAACTAGGCCAAAATAATCATGGCAACACACGGACTGTTGTAACCATGGGCCTCCTGTGGGCCGTATGATCCATGGGCCTTCTACGGGCCATAGGATCCATTGGCCTTCTATACGGACCATAGGATCCATGGGCATTCTACGGGCTGTACGATCCATGGGCCTTCTACGGGCTGTATGATCGATGGGCCTTCTACGGGGCGTATCATCATTTCGCCAATCATGGGCCGTACTATTCGTGGATAATAATGGGCCGTTTATTGGCCGTATTTGATAACTCTATGAAAACAGCCGAACGGGTTTTTTTCGACATGAAAATAGCCCAACGTATTAATGGGCCGCAAACAGGCCGACTGTAACCACAGGCTGAATTTGGCCCACAAGCAGAAAATGACAGTAACGGGCCGTAAGTAACCGAATGCTGGAAATGAGCCCAAGATTAAATGGGCCCTAAGAAGGCCGAAAGATATCATGGGCTGGAAACGGCCCAACGGAATAATGGGTCGTTAATGGGTATAAAGTGATACACTGTTCATTACGGGCCAGTTTTACCACGGGCCATTAGGGGGCCGAGGGTTACTAAGGGCCTCATATGGGCCGAAAGACGTCATGGGCCATACATGGGCCGGAAAGTTAAAACGGGCTGGAATTATATTGGACGGCCCAGATGACGCTACTGGGCCTAATTCGGATAGGCCGTAAACGGGCCCTGGGATAGTGGGCTGTAAATGGGCTATATGCGAACAGGCCGTTAACAGGCTTGCCGTGGGCCGGCCCGCCACCTTTTGACCAAGTCAAACGGGCCGGCCTTTTCACAGGAATAGGCCTCTGTTGGGCCGTGCCACGTGTCGGCGTAACATAGGCGCTTTGGGTCCAATGAGTGGACGACATCTGTCCCAACGGTGAGCCGACACGTGTTTCCTCCAGCCAATGATGATTTTACACGTGGAAAATCCCCATTGGTCGCGGCTGTTAACGGGTTATCGGATCCAAAACCCGACCCGATAGCTTAACGGCGTTCCGTTACGGTGGATGCCACGTGTCGGTCACCCTTGATGAAAGCACTTCTATGACGCGCGATTTATCGTCATGGAAGTGGACACTTCCGTGATGATAATTTTGCTAATGTCATGGAACACTTCTACGACAGCACAGGTATGGCTATCTTGATTCTGTCATAAATTTGTCATGGATGTACATGCATGACAGAAAACGTGACCTACTGTGACAAACACGGATCATCACAGAAGTGTATTTTTTTGTAGTGATAATAATAATAGTGCACGTGCATTGGACTAAGTTGGAATCTGCGAGCATTTAATACAAAGGAAAAGACAAGGTAACATGGGCTCTTTGTTAAATCATCAATAATGCATATAAGAGCCACTTCAACATTTTCATTATGGTCTTCTCCTCTCGACCCCCAAAGAAAAGAAAAGAAAAAAACTATTTACATGGGAAAGCTCCCAACAAGCAAAAGAAGAACGAGAAATCTTTTTGGGTTTTCTTTTAATTACTACTACTAAAGGCATGGAAAGTAAACTAGCTAGAAGCTCCAACTAAATTTTTTGGTTTTTCTTAAGGTTTTTCCAACACACAAAAAGAAAGCGAGAAAAAGAAAATAAACTAGCATGGATATTACAATGAAAAAGTATGAGCACCGACAACTGGAATGAGTGTGTGAACATGAATGTAATGTCGGTGAGAAATACGCACTCCCCCAAGCTTAGGATTTTGGCCTAAGTTGGTTTATGCCCATGGATCAAAGTTGTAGCTGGGGTCGTACTGAGAAGGATCCTCGGGGTGCCACTAGTTGGAGATCTCCTCCGGATCCCACTGATAAATAGACTGACGGTGAGGATCAAGTGGTGGCTCCGGCTCGGGCTCTGGAGCTGGTGTTAGATTCCGGTAGGCATGAATGGCCTCCGGCAGAACAAGGTACTTGCCTGAAGATAAGTTGAACAAAGAAGGAGCAGGCAAAGTAATAGTCTCAAAGTAATTTTTATCAAATATCAGTCTATAGTTAAGCATCTTTTTCTTATTCTTAACAATAAAATCATGTGCTACCATACTCTTGTAGTCTAGAAAAATAGGAGGCAGCAACTTTTCTTCTTTCTCATAATGCCTAATAGGTATGTTAAAGTGTGCAGCGAGGCGCGAGGCGAAGATACCTCCCAAGATGGGACCCTTTGTACGGTTCAGATTTAACCGCTTGGCAACAATAGCGCCTAGACTAAAAGTGTTATCACGAAACAAGGCATGGCACAAAATAACAATATCAGGGGCACTAAGGTTTCCACAGTTTCCGCGACCAATTAAACATCTACTAGCAAATATTGCAAAGTAACGTAGAACAGGAAAGTGTATGCTAGTGATTCTTGCATCGGAAACTTTCCTCGTTTCCCCTACAACAATCATATCAATAAACCCTTCCACATCATTGCGATGTGGTTCCTCTATGCTGCCCGCAAAGGGTAACTTGCAAACCTCACAAAAATCATAAAGTGACATCTCCTTATACTCATCATATAAATAGTAATCCACCGAAGGTGGTGATCTCCTAGCATGGAAATGAAAATTTTGCACAAAAATATTAGTGAGTAGGAGATACTGTTCGCGCTGGTCGCGTAGGAAGTCGGTGAGGCCCGCATTCTCAGCCAAATAATAAAAATCATCGTGAATCCCGGCTGTCCTCAAGAAATCATCACAAGGCCATTCAAACGGCCGAACCTCCGTGGTGCGAGGAAGATTATATTTGGGCCTCTTATCCTCTTCACTTTGCTTGTCCTTCAAGCTTCGGCTCGAAGAGCCCCTCAAAAATCTCTTCATCAATTTCTGAAATTTTTAGTAACTCAAAATAAAAGTGAACCAAACTCAACAATATTGATAGCAAATACTCCCACAAGTGCCTAGAGACTATATCATGCATTAGAACTACTTGGGACCAAATAAATTTGACATGCAAGCTCAAGAACAGGGTCACCTAGGCAGCAAATTTTTTCAATGAATAAAGCACTAGAACAAAAACTAATTGGACCATTGGAGGAGTCACATGCCGAAGAACAATCCCCCAAAGCAATTTTGTGAGTGGAGCTTTGAGCAAGGAGATTGAAAATGACAGCAAGATGAGCTAGAACTCGTGCTTGAGCTGGTTGGTGATTTTTTTTGGGAGGAAGAAGAAGTGTGTGGGTGCACGAATAAGTGGAGGGGGGCCACCAGGGGCCCACGAGGCAGGGGGCACGCCCCAGGGGGGTGGGCGCGCCCTGGACCCTCATGGCCAGGTGCTGGCTCCCCCTAATGTGTTCTCAGTGCCAAATATTCTAGAAAAAAATCATATTTCAATTTCAGGGCATTTAGAGAACTTTTATTTTCGGGGTATTTTTTTATTGCAAGGATAATCCAGAAAATACTATTTTTGCTTTATTTATTCTAAATAACAAAAAGTAAAAGGAGGGTACAGAAGGTTGTGCTTTCTAACATCATCCATCTCATGCTCATCAAAAGGAATCCACTAACAAGGTTGATCAAGTCTTGTTAACAAACTCTTTTCGAATAACATGGAACCGGAGAAATTTCAAATAACACTATGTTACCTCAACGGGGATATGCACATCCCCAACAATAAGAATATCATATTTCTTCTTGACAGTAGGAAGACGAAATTCAAAACCTCCAATAATAATCGATGGAATTTTTCCAATAGAATTTATGCTGTGGACTTGAGGTTGTTTCCTCGGAAAGTGTACCGTATGCTCATTACCATTAACATGAAAAGTGACATTGCCTTTGTTGCAATCAATAACAGCTCCCACAGTATTAAAAAAGGGTCTCCCAAGAATAATCGACATACTATCGTCCTCGGGAATATCAAGAATAACAAAGTCCGTTAGAATAGTAACGTTTGCAACCACAACAGGCACATCCTTACAAATACCGACAGATATAGCAGTTGATTTATCGGCCATTTGCAAAGATATTTTAGTAGGTGTCAACTTATTCAAATCAAGTCTACGATATAAAGAGAGAGGCATCGCTAACACCGGCTCCAAGATCACACAAAGCAGTTCTGACATAGTTTCTTTTAATGGAGCATGGTATAGTAGGTACTCCTGGATCTCCAAGTTTCTTAGGTATTACACCCTTAAAAGTATAATTAGCAAGCATGGTGGAAATTTCAGCTTCCGGTATCTTTCTTTTATTTGTAACAATATCTTTCATGTACTTAGCATAAGGATTCATTTTAAGCATATCAGTCAAATGCATACGCAAAAAGATAGGTCTAATCATTTCAGCAAAGCGCTCAAAATCCTCATCATCCTTTTTCTTGGATTGTTTAGGAGGAAATGGCATGGGTTTCTGAACCCATGGTTCTCTTTCTTTACCGTGCTTCCTAGCAACGAAGTCTCTCTTATCATAACATTGATTCGTTGATTGTGGGTTATCAAGATCAACATCAGGTTCAATCTCTACATCATTGTTATTGCTAGGTTGAGCATCAATATGAACATCATCATTAATATTATCACTAGGTTCATGTTCATTACCAGATTGTGTTTCAGCATCAGAGATAGAAATATCATTGGGATTCTCAGGTATGTCAACAACAGGTTCACTAGAAGCATGCAAAGTCCTATCATTTTTCTTTTTCTTCCTCTTAGAAGGACTAGGTGCATCAGCAGTAGTTCTCTGAGAATCTTGCTTAATTCTCTTAGGGTGTCCTTCAGGATACAAAGGTTCCTGAGTCATTTTACCCCCTCTAGTCATAACTCTAACAACATTATCATTCTTCTTACTATTTAATTCATTGAGCAAATCATTTTGGGCTTTAACCACTTGTTCTACTTGAGTGGTAACCATAGAAGCATGTTTACTAATGAGTTTAAGTTCAGCTTTAACTCTTGACATATAATCACTCAAGTGTTCAATCATATAAGCATTGCATTTCAATTGTCTACCAACATAAGCATTGAAGTTTTCTTGTTTAACAATAAAACTATCAAACTCATCCAAGCATTGGCTAGCAGACTTATAACGAGGGATATCACCTTCATCAAATCTATAGAGAGAATTTACCTTTACTACCTGTGTCGGGTTATCAAGACCATGTATTTCTTCAACAGGCGGCAAATTGAGACCACGTATTTCTTCAATAGGAGGCAAATTCTTAACATCTTCAGCTTTAATACCTTTTTCTTTCATAGATTTCTTTGCCTCTTGCATATCTTCAAGACTGAGAAATAGAATACCTCTTTTCTTCGGAGTTGGCTTAGGAGTTGGTTCAGGAAGTGTCCAATTATTTTCATTAGTCAACATATTATTCAATAGCAATTCAGTTTAATCAACAGTTCTTTCCCTGAAAACACAACCAGCACAACTATCCAGGTGGTCTCTGGAAGCATCGGTTAGTCCATTATAAAAGATATCAAGTATTTCATTTTTCTTGAGAGGATGATCAGGCAAAGCATTAAGTAATTGGAGAAGCCTCCCCCAAGCTCGTGGGAGACTCTCTTGTTCAATTTGCACAAAATTATATATTTCCCTTAAAGCAGCTTGTTTCTTATGAGCGGGGAAATATTTAGTAGAGAAGTAATAAATCATATCCTGGGGACTACACACACAACCAGGATCAAGAGAATTAAACCATGTTTTAGCATCACCCTTTAGTGAGAACGGAAATAACTTAAGGATATAGGAGTAGCGAGTTTTCTCATCATTAATGAATAGGGTGGCTATATCATTTAATTTAGTAAGATGTGCCACAACAGTTTCAGATTCATAGCCATAGAAAGGATCAGATTCAACCAAAATAATTATCTCAGGGTCGACAGAGAAATCATAATCCTTATCAGAAACACAGATAGGTGAAGTAGCAAAAGCAGGGTCATATTTCATTCTAGCATTCAAAGACTTTTCTTTGAGCTTAGCTAATAATTTCTTAAGATCATATCTATCATTGCAAGCAAGAAAGTCCCTAGCAGTTTCTTCATCCATAACATAGCCCTCAGGCACAATAGGCAATTCATATCTAGGGGGAGAATCTTCATCATCACTTTCATCAATATTATCAGTTTCAATAATTTCATTCTCTCTAGCCCTGGCAAGTTTTTCATCAAGAAATTCACCTAGTGGCACAGTAGTATCAAGCATAGAAGTAGTTTCATCATAAGTATCATGCATAGCAGAAGTGGCATCATCAATAACATGCGACATATCAGAATTAATAGCAGAAATAGGTTTAGGTGTCGCAAGCTTACTCAAAACAGAAGGTGAATCAAGTGTACAGCTAGATGGCAGTTCCTTACCTCCCCTCATAGTTGAGGGAAAAATCTTAGTTCTTTCGTCTTTCAAGTTCCTCATAGTGACCAGCAGATATAAATCCCAAGTGACTCAAAGAATAGAGCTATGCTCCCCGGCAACGGCACCAGAAATAGTCTTGATAACCCACAAGTATAGGGGATCGAAACAGTTTTGGAGGGTAGAGTATTTAGCCCAAATTTATTGATTCGACACAAGGGGAGCCAAAGAATATTCTCAAGTATTAGCAGTTGAGTTGTCAATTCAACCACACCTGGATAACTTACTATCTGCAGCAAAGTAGTATGGAAGTAACGATAATGGTGGCAAAGGTAACCGTAGCAGTTTTGTAGTAATAGTAACAGTGTCAACGGTAAAGTAACTAAGCAAAGAGATATATGTGAAAAGCTCGTAGGCATTGGATCGGTGATGGAGAATTATGTCGGATGCGATTCCTCATGCAAAAGTTATAACATAGGGTGACACAGAACTAGCTCCAGTTCATCAATGTAATGTAGGCATGTATTCCGAATATAGTCATACGTGCTTATGGAAAAGAACTTGTATGACATCTTTTGTCCTACCCTCCCGTGGAAGCGGGGTCCAATTGGAAACTAAGGGATATTAAGGCCTCCTTTTAATAGAGTACCGGACCAAAGCATTAACACTTAGTGAATACATGAACTCCTCAAACTAAGGTCATCACCGGTAAGTATCCCGATTATTGTCACTTCGGGGTTAACGGATCATAACACATAATAGGTGACTATAGACTTGCAAGATAGGATCAAGAACTCACATATATTCATGAAAACATAATAGGTTCAGATCTGAAATCATGGCACTCGGGCCCTAGTGACAAGCATTAAGCATAGCAAAGTCATAGCAACATCAATCTCAGAACATAGTGGATACTAGGGATCAAACCCTAACAAAACTAACTCGATTACATGGTAAATCTCATCCAACCCATCACCGTCCAGCAAGCCTACGATGGAATTACTCACGCACGGCGGTGAGCATCATGAAATTGGTGATGGAGGAAGATTTCTCTCTCCGGAGCCCCGAACGGACTCCAGATCAGCCCTCCCGAGAGAGATTAGGGCTCGGCGGCGGCTCCGTATCGTAAAACGCGATGAATCCTTCTCTCTGATTTTTTTCTCCCCGAACGTGAATATATGTAGTTGGAGTTGAGGTCGGTGGAGCACTAGGGGGCCCACGAGGCAGGGGGCGCGCCCGGGGGGTAGGCGCGCCCCCACCCTCGTGGACAGGGTGTGGGCCCCTTGGCCTTGATTCTTTCACCAGTATTTTTTATTAATTCCGAAAATATTCTCCGTGAAGTTTCAGGTCATTCCGAGAAGTTTTATTTCTGCACAAAAAGAACACCATGGCAATTCTGCTGAAAACAACGTCAGTTGGGGTTAGTTCCATTCAAATCATGCAAGTTAGAGTCCAAAACAAGGGCAAAAGTGTTTGGAAAAGTAGATACGATGAAGACGTATCACTGCTGTAACAGTTGGGGATGCAGATCTGAAGGGGGAAATAAAAAAGATGAACAAGAACTTGAAGCAGATGATTCAATTGAACAAGCAGGCAAATCTGATAGCTTTAGGATTTTATCCCTTTTATTTTTGTGTAGTTGCTCTAGGATTTGCTTACTTGCTGGTCATCACTCGTTAGAGATGTTATTAGTGTGGTGTCATGTGCTCTATGCTCTGTGTTGCTTAATTTGTGGACCATGTGCTCTATGCTCTGTGTTGCTTAATTTGTGGATCATGTGCTCTATGCTCTATGTTGCTTAATTTGTGGATCATGTCAGTTACGGGTATACCCGTCAGTTTCGTCAGTTTTGTACACTTTTAGTTTTTTCAGTTTCGTCAGACAACACCAACCGCAGAAGAAAAAAACCCAAATTGAAACTAAGCTCTGGTTGGGCCATCTCATTGCGTTGAGTGTCGAAGGCCCACGTGCTGGCTCTGTTTTTTTCCTTGATATTACCATGGTAAATCCATTTATTGCCATGCTGAACAAAAATAGTGCATGATGGTAAACCGATTTATTGTTGGACATGCAGATGTCAAATTTATTTGTACATATCATGGCAATTTCCTTCTGTATATAGCCTATGGCACAACACTTTCATTTTTTGACATGCGGGTATTATAAACAAGTTTTTGTTGCAAGAAAAATATTGTATACATGATTTTTTGTTTTTGTTTTTTTATTAAGAACATGTCATACTTAATTATGTAGATCATGATATCCATCTGAAACCACGTCTAAAATAAAGTCCGGTGGCACCATTAGCCAGCATATCCATCTAGAGAGCATGTCTAGGGCTCGGCTATGGCACCATATCCATCTAGAGAGCATGTCTACGCCTCGGCTACGACACCATATCCATCGACCGATATCTCACGTAGCAAGCATACATCCATAACATAAAAAGTAGCAACCATAGCATACTTCTTACATAAAACATAGGGTGCCCTAAACCATAGCATAGTCCACAAATTATTCAAAAATTAGCTTGTTTTTGTTCATACAATATACGGAATAGGGCCACCAACAATTAAAAAAAATTAGCTTTTCTTCTTCTTCTTTTCAACATCAACATGGCTCATTTTTCTAGCTTTAGTTTCCTTTTTGACACTTCAACTACTCCATTATCTGCGCGTGCGGAAACATGACCCTACTCTAAATGGGCGAAAACTTGACCCTACTCTAAATGGCGAAAACTTGCTGGTTTTCATTGAGGAATACCCTTTCATTGATTGATTTAGCAGAAGGGCTCGTGTACGGCACCATATCCATCTAGCAATTTATCTCACGTCAAATAAGATAGAAATAGCAAGCAAAAACACTGATAACCAACGACATATCAAATAAGGGTAGCAAGCACAACAAAGTTCTTAGGGGATAACACGACAGAGATTAAAAGTTCACAGTACAACCAACGACATAATTAAGATAGAAATATATAAAAGATAAAAAGCCCTAACACCCTAGGGCAAGACAAGCTCACGATCGAGACCAGGACTTCACCACCATCTTCACTGCGCCTTCTTTTCACTGCTCCTCCTCTCCATGCCGTCCTGGCCGATGTAGTAGGGGAGGCTGTGCATACCATCGCGGGTGGGGAAGATGCAATCGAAGTTTGTGAAGATGTTGTGGGTTGTGAATGCGATGAATTTGCATCCACACCAAAACACCTTGCCGAGGAGGTAGTACGCATCAAATCTGTTGGTGAAGGTGACAGTGAGCCCTATCGGGGAGTCCTGGAGTTTGGACGCACTTCCTCCAGTCGGAACATCACTGGCGAGCCCGCCAGGAGGTGGGTGAAGCCCGCACGGAGGAACCACTCGGCAAACCCCCTTGCACCCCTCCAGCGTAAGAACGCCCACACGCAGAGCGTCCTCTCCACGACGACGCCGGCCGGATACCGTCTCTCGGGCACGGTCGGTGGGAGCTCGAAGGTGGGGCCGTTGTACTTTATCCTCGCCTCGCTTTGAGAGTGCTCTGGGTTCGGGTGAAGAAGAGAAGGGGGTGGCGCAAATGTATGTATGGAGAATAGGTGGAGGGGTGGTGGTTTAAATAGGGAAAGGGGAAGGGAAGGGGAGTGGCACCGGTCGCGCTTTGGATTTGCTACGTTCAAACGAGCTGCGTCGATCGATATGCCACTTTAATTGCCAACAGGTTTTAATTGCCACGTTGAATAGATGTGAGTGGATCAAAAAGTGTGAAACAATGCTCTACATCGAGGCGACACGCGTGGGAGATGATACGAACCAGCAGCAGCAACTATCCCTGCGTGCGTGGCGGCTCGCGTGAAAAAGAGGCCGGTCAGCGCATCATGGAGGCGGGCGGCGGCGCATGCAGGTAGGCTAGCTACGTGCATCCATGCAGGCTAGCTGGACATGTCGTGCATGCATAACAGGCTTCTGTCGTTGCGGCGCGCGCACGACCCAAGTCTAACCATGGCCCAACGGGCTAACCGCGGAACCGTCCGCCGCGACCCCACTCATCAGGTCCCACGGGCGACACAGTCAGCGCGGCCCCACTCGTCAGAGTTAACGGTCAAAGCACTGACCCGACGACATCCACCGTTTGTGACCAGTTCTGAGGGTTTCGGGCAAGGGAGTAGGAAAAAGTGAGCAAAAGTTAAGAGCGTGGGGATGAATGAGTATGGCTAAGGAACCAGGGGCACATATGTAAAAATCCCTTACATTATTTGCCATTTGCCTCTCGTTTTCGTCTTCCCCACTTCTAAAAAGTTTTTACAAAAATACAAAAATATTTCCCGTTTGCCTTTTTATGTGTTTGGTGTGTTTTCTTGCTGGCCCACTTTATCGTTATGGCTAGTTCTTCCGTTGCTACGTGCACTCCTGAGAATGAAGTTCTCAATTTTAAGCAAAGGGGAGGAGAGAATTTAAGGGTGTGTTTGGTTCGAGAACGAAGTAGAATGGAATGTCATGGTTCCGTTCCACTAGAATGGGTCGGTTCCGTTTCCGTGTTTGATTGAGGATATTTGATGGAATGGAACGGTTCCGTCTCAATGTTTGGTTTGAGGGATAGAATGAAATGAATTCAGTTCAACTCATTTCTATAAAAATGATGAAGCTGCCTCTCTTAAATGCATATACATACAAAATGGACAAGTATAAAATCTTTATATTTCTAAGAATATATTACTGGCATTTTCAAAAGCATTTACATCGAATTGTACTTTCAATTGAATGTTTGCAATGGATTATCCTATTGAGAAGGACAGACAGGGGTAAAATTTCATCAATGAGCAAACAATCAAAGAAATTTTGCTAGTGTTTTTTTGACTATTTACATTATAATTGTCTTTCAATCAAGTAAAATTGCTCACGGATGAAGAACAACACTCTTCCTGTTGACCTCGAGATAGTTGCACAACAAGAACCCCTATCCATTCCATAGATCAGGTCCCCAGAAGTAGTGCTCGTCACTTTTGTAGTCGGCGGCGAGGCAGCGGTTGCGTGGGCGAGGTGGCCGTCACAGCCGGCGAGGGAATGGCCACCGCCTCAAAAGCAGGCTCGGTCACCGCCGCCCCCGTTAGATCAAGTCATCGCCGTCGCCTAACAGACCAGGTCGCCGCCGACCATGGCAGATTAGGTCGCCGCCGTATCCTATTGGATCGGCTCGCCGCCTCCCCTATCAGATCAGGTCACCGCGACCCATCCCATAGATCAGGTCGCCACCGCCGTCCATCCCATAGAGCAGGTTGCCTCCGCCCTGTGGTGGATACGCTGGCCTGGTCGCTCCCACCCATCCGCCGGACTTGGGAAAGACGAGAGTGGAGAGACAGCCGTGAGTGAGAGGGGCGAGTGCGCGGGGGAGAGGAGGCAGCGAGGGGAACAAGTGGTTCCGCTTCGTCCTCTCAATTTCGAGGTATTACCTTGTTCCGGATATCGGCCGAATATTCGGTATGTGGGAATGAGTCCGTTCCCGGTCCACCTACGTACTGAACGCGAGAATGAGGCCCAGGAATGGGTCCGACCCGTGACATTCCAGCCCATTCCTGCAACCAAACACACCCTAAAATATGCTTTGTATTGGATTTGCAATGCTCATAATAGGTCAACTCGTAAGCAAACTACTATCGTTCTTCTTCGCAATTTTTATGTGGGTAGTACTACTTGGTATAGATTTGTGATTGACACGATTAGCGTAGGGAATTTCTTGATGTGGCCCTCTATGGATGCTTTCAATGCTATGGGGAATTTAGTGGGATCACCACCTATCACGGTTAATGAAACGGCTTTAACTTTGGAACATGTTGTGCAAAGGTTAGATGCTATTGAAAATAAGATGCCTACCATAGAACATATTGATAATTTGGATAAAAAGATTTCATAACCATGCTACTTCTTGAGCTTGCATTGGTTTTTCCCTTGAAGAGGAGAGGGTGACGCAGCAAAGTAGAGATAAGTATTTCCCTCAGTTTGAGAATCAAGGTATCAATCCAGTAGGAGGAACACACAATTCTCCAATGATAGCACCTACACAAACAAACAAATAATTGAATCCAACGCGATAAAGGGGTTGTCAATCCCTTCACGGTTACTTGCAAGGATGAGATCTAATAGAGATAGGTATAAAAGAAAAATAAATGTGCAAAACTAAATAAAAGTAAATAAATTGCAGCAAGCTATTTTTGTGTTTTTGGTTTTATAGATCTGAAAATAATATGATAAGAATAGACCCGGGGGCCATAGTTTTCACTAGAGGCTTCTCTCTTGAAAGAACGCATACGGTGGGTGCACAAATTATTGTTGAGCAATTGATAGAAAAGCGAATAATCATGACTATATCTAAGGCAATGATCATGAATACAGGCATCACATCCGTGACAAGTAGACCGAAATGATTCTGCATCTACTACTATTACTCCACACATCGACCGCTATCCAGCATGCATCTAGTGTATTAAGTTAACAAGAACAGAGTAACGCCTTAAGCAAGATGACATGATGTAGAGGGATATATCCAATCCACATGGTAAAAAAACCATCTTTTTATCCTTAATGGCAACCATACAAATACATGCCTCGCTACCCCTTCTGTCACTGGGTGAGGACACCGCAAGATGGAACCCATCACAAAGCACCTCTCCCATTGCAAGAAAAATCAATCCAGTTGGCCAAACCAAATAAATAGATCAAAGAGAAATACAAAGCTACCTTAATCATGCATAAAATAGTTCATAGAAGACTAAAATAATATTCATAGATAATCTAATCATAAACTCACAATTCATTGGATCTCAAGAAACACACCGCAAAAGAAGATTACATCTAATAGATCTTCAAGAACATCGAGGAGAACATTGTATTGAAATTCAAAGGCAGAGAAGAAGCCATCTAGCTACTAGCTATGGACTCACAGGTCTGTGGTGAACTACTCACACATCATCGGTAAGGCAGGAAGGTTGGTGTAGAGGCCCTCCGCGACCGAATCCCCCCGGTAGAGTACCGGAAAAGGCCCCAAGATGGGATCTCATGAGAACAGAAGCTTGCGGCGGCGGAGAAGTATTTTTGGTGTGCCTCAGGTGTATGGGAAATAGTTGGGAATTTATAGAGTTGGAATTAGGGTTAGGAGTACTTAGCATGATGAGAGGAGTTCAAATGGTGGACATCCATGACCCAAATTTAGCCATTTCGAAGGTGGAAAAAGTCATTCTTCCAAAGCTCTGCAGATGAGGATCTAAAACCAGAAATGGACCAGCGTCGTTCATACGAATCTAAGGAGCCTAAGAATGTCAAATTCTGTGTTCGTATGAAGAAATGGCGACCGTTTTACTGAAGGGAGGCAACAAAAGAAATCAGCACAAAAGACGACATTCCATGCGACCGCCTGCGGTCGTTTGAGTGCCCTTTGATGTCTAGACAGCACCAAAAGTTGCCACTCATGATGGTATTGTTCGTGGATTTCGTCCTCGTTTGTTCCCAAGACTTCCTTGGCCTTCAAGGGGTGATTTGGGAGAGGATAGGGCTCATCTAGAGCCCTTGGATCGAATGGGAGATGCTACATCAACGGAGGAGGCTATGGGAGAGCTCTTATATATTCACCTTCGGCCCTAGCCGCCACCACAATCATCCATTCATCATCGTTCATCGTTCATCATTCATCATTCTCATATCCAAGTCCAGTCGCCATCCACATCAATACACCATTAATGCAACCAAGAGGGAGATCGAAAGGGAGCCTCCGCCGCGCCACCATCATCCGCGCCACCGCTATCATCACCACCATCACCATCCCTTCTTTCTCCTCCATCACGGTCTCCATGATGGGTTGTAATAACTCTTGAACCCCTCTTTATGTGATGTTATTTGAGTAATTGTTGGCTATGGGTGCTACTCTTAAGCTTGTGTTGATTTTTCCCTTGAAGAGGAAAGGGTGATGTAGCAAAAGTAGAGATAAGTATTTCCCTCAGTTAATAACCAAGGTATCAATCCAGTAGGAGCCACAAGCAAGTCTCCAATCTATGCACCTGCACAAACTAACTAACACTTGCACACAACGCGAAAAAGGGGTTGTCAATCCCTCCACGGTCACGAACAAGAGTGATATTTAATAGAGATAGGTATAAAAGATAAATAAAAGAGCAAACTAAAGTAAATATAAATAAATTACAGGAAGGTATTTTTGGTTTTTTTGGTTTATAGATCTGAAAATATATGATGGAAAATAGACCCGGGGGCATAGGTTTCACTAGAGGCTTCTCTCTTGAAAGAAAACATACGATGGGTAAACAAATTACTGTCGAGCAATTGATAGAAAAGAGCATAGTTATGACGATATCTATGGCAATGATCATGAATATAGGCATCACATCTATGTCAAGTAGGCCAAATCCTGCCTGCATCTAATACTATTACTCCACACATCGACCGACTCTTGCCTGCATCTAGAGTATTAAGTTCATGTATGATGGTCTCTCACTCAAATGTAGGCACACGCAGTCCGCCCCTATATGTATATGACTAGTTAATCTTAGTCTCCATCACAAACATGTGCTTGGTCTATCTCGATTTCTCTCGTGGCATCTTTCTATCTCGCACGCACCTCCCTCGATCTCCCACCCATATAAGTCCCCTCACGATCTCGAGGGGATCTCTCTATCACAAACACACCCTCTCTCCCTCCCCATGCGTCCATGTTCTCCATGTGTCCCTCTCGACCTTTGTTCCTTGTTGGTCAGACCTCTATTGGACATGTGCTATAGGGTGTCTCTCTCTGTTGCAAACAATCATGCACTAGCTATCTTCGTGTATGTCCTCACCTCAGTTTTCTATCTCGGAGATGCATGCGTGATATGTTTGCATAAGAAACGAAAAAACACACACTCTCTCTAATTTATCGTTTGTTGTCCCTTTCTCTTTCACACACATACTCTTTTTGCACACTCACTCATTCTCCTTCACACGCACTTGATCTCTTTCCACTTAGGCACTCTCTTCGGTCCATAGCATATAGATTTATTGAAAAGTCAAACATCACAAAGTTTGACCATGTACATGTTGAAAAACATTTACATCTAGAACGGCAAACATATACCATTAGATTTATCATGAGATGTAGTTTCATATGATGTATCTTTGGTATTGTAGATATAAATAACATTTGCGTAAACCTGATCAATGTTTCCAAAGTCCGACTTCTAAAAAATTTTACATGCACTGCATTATCGAGCGGATGGAATATCTCTTTCCCCCTCTCAGCTATGTGATGCACCACTCAGCCTTATTGGGGCTCCTCTATCTCTCTCAAACTTTATATCTCCTTGGTTCACACATACACATGTCTCGCTCGCGCTACATATGGACCCATCCAACACTCTCCGCCCTTGTTCTCTCTCTATGTGACACGCAGCCCCCTAAGTACCATAATCCCTCACTCCATCATAGGTGCACACACTCCCCCCTAAGTATGATTATCTCTCACTAGCCATCAGGAACACACGTATTGTCTCCTTCCATCCATACGTCTATCTCGATATCTCTCGTGGTATCTTCTATCGCGCACACACCTTGTCACTTGATCTCCCACCCATGTAGTCCCATCACGATCTCCAGGGGATCTCTCTATCACAAACATACACTCTCTCCTCCCCATGTCTGCATTTTCTCCGTACGTCTCTCTTGATCTCTCTCCCTTGCTTGTCAGACCCCTGTTGGCCATGTTCTAGGGGTCTTCCCTCTCGGTTGCAAACAACCACACACTATCTCCTCACCTTGCTTCCATTGTGGAAGACGCATGTGTGATATGTTTGCATAAGACACACACGCCTTTTCTCTACTTTTATCGTGTGTTGTCCATGTCTCTTTCACACACGCACACACACTTTTTTCACTCACTCTTTCTATTTCACACACACACTCTCTCACTCTCTCTCTAGTTAGGGACTCTCTCACATCCATAAGCATATGGATGTTTTGAAAAGTCAAACCTCAGAAAAGTTTGACCAGGTATATGTGGAGAAAAACATTTACATCTGGAACGATCATTAGATTCATCGCAACATGTACTTACTTCATACTATCATTTATCTTTGGTATTGTAGATATAAGTAATTTCTTTATAAACTTGGTCAAAGTTTCAAAAGTTTGACTTTAAAAAAATGTTGGCACTACATTATCGAACGGAGGGAGTAGCTCTTTCTCTCTCTGCTACTCCCTCCGTTCCAAAATAGATGACTCAACTTTAGTATAAAGTTAGTACAAAGTTGAGCCATCTATTTTGGAACGGAGGGAGTATCTCTCACGGGCCTCCCCTCTCACTCAAACTCTCTATACCAACGGATTATACGCTCACCGTGTTAGCGTATAGCTCCGTATATTGTTTAGTTGACCGGTCAACCAGTCCACATGCTGCCTTGTCAGCTCGTGTTCTCTATCTTCGTGTGCTAGCCCATGTGGCAGTGGGTGAAAATAAGTAAACTAGAGGCCCATCTGACACGCGGTGAAGTAAACAAAGTTGAAACCACTCGGGGTAGCACCCCGCACGCTAGTAAATTGAGGGCGCATTGAGGACACACTTCTACCGCGTGAAGGACGCACTCACGCACAATTCAACACCGCGCGGCGGCATGCACAGAAGGACGCACTCGCGCACACCCAGCAGGCCAGCACACAACATAGACCAGCACACATGTACACCGGCATCGCCGCCGGTTGAGATGGACAGCGAGGCAGCCAACAAGCGGAGGCGGCTCGAGCCAAAACCGCATCCGGCGAGCCTGGACTTCATCAGCAGCCTCCCCGACGACATGCCGCTCCTCATCATCGGCCTCCTCCCCATCAAATCTGCCGTGCGGACCGCCCTACTCTCCCGGCGGTGGCGCCCCCTCTGGCGTCGCGTCCCCCTCAACCTCACCGTCGATAGCTCCCTCTGCGACGGGGATTGCAAACACATGGCCGCAGTCTCCAAGATCCTTTCATCGCACCATGGGCCAGCCAGACGCCTTGACATCCGCATGTTCAGTACCAACTCCAAGGTCCAAGCTAATTTCGACGAGTGGTTCTTGTCCCCCGCCCTAGATCAGCTCGAGGATCTCAGCTTTGAAGCTGGACGATGTCGCGCTCTACCGCCGTCCGCGCTCCGCCTCACGCCAACGCTGCGCCGCGCCAGCTTCAGCTCCTGCTATCTTCCCCAGATTAATGTTGTGCCCTCCCTTCTTCTCCCTCAACTCAAGCAGCTCGACCTCTTCAATGTTGGTATCTCGGAGCAGGCTATGGAGCACCTGCTCCGCAGCTGTACTGTGCTCGAGTACCTTCGTCTTGTGCAGGTCCACGGGTTCATTAGCCTCCACACCGCCTCGATGAATCTCTGATGGATTTTTGTGTCTTGCTGGCCCCGCAACAAGACATCAATTGGGAAGAGATCACTCCAGCCGTTCCATGTTATGGTCATTGAGAATGCGCCTTTCCTTGAGAGATTGTTTGTATCTGATCTAGAAGGTCCAACAAAAATCTGGGTCATTGATGCGCCGAAATTGACAGCGTTGGTGTACTCGTCTGCCAAATTCTCCGAACTCTTTTTTGGATCCGTAATCGTTCAGGTACATCACTCATCTTCGTCTCCGTCTTCTTGAAATTCATATTTTTAAATTTCTTCCTTTTGTATTTACGACCGCCTTCCAGAAAATGATTCCCACAAGCTTGACCCAGTCTATGCGCACAGTGAAGATCTTGGCAATAAAATCTATCGGCCCCAATCTGGATCAAGTTGTTGGATTCCTTACATGCTTTCCGTGCAAGGAGAAGCTACTCATCGAGGTGAAACTTCTTTCCTATTAGTAAACGGTAATCAGAACGTAGCTCAATTTTTTCGTAATTTTCCCAAATTACGATGACAAGTGTAGTGTTCAAAATTGCATCTACGCACTGCACCGAAAGAAATGTTTTTAGTATTTTTTCTCACGTGATCACCTGCATCGTTTTTTTGTTGTACTACTATAGTAGCCTAGGCTAGTCATAGTGGAAAGTAACTTAGACTAGTAACTCTATGGTTACCCTAAGAGCAAGTACTACCACCGTCCTGGTTTACTCTTCCTATTTTGTAGTATCAAAATTTGACCATAGATTTAACTGACAAAATGTTAATGCATGTCACTAAAAATTATATCGCTGGCTTCATATTTGAACATAATTTCAAATGATATAATTTTTGGTGACATGCATTGTCATTTTCTTAGGTAAATCTATTGTCAAAATTTTACACTAAATACGAGGTAGTACAAAAGTGGGCTATAACGGCCCTCCACTATGTAGGCCAATACACGTGCCAAATTCACTTGTGATGCATTTGGCATCGATGCCCCTCCATTGCTCACCTGGTGCCCCAATCTGGATCACCTACTTTGCTCCGGTGCCAAATTAACTCACGCAATGAAAAAACACTTGTGTGGGAGAGAGAGAGAGGACTGAGGTAATAAAAAAACACTTGTTTGGGAGAGTGAGAGGCTGGTGTCGTTGGTTTGATTGATTTGTTTATACATGTGGTCTGTGTGCACAGTGGTGCCAACTCTCTTACATCGCGAGAGCGGTGCCAAAATCTTTTGATTTGACATCGATGCGTATTATGTGGCATACTTTGGAGAAATATGGCATCGGCCACATAGTCGAAGGCAACAAATGCCCAAGCTCTTCACGTGCTCCTAGGTAAATGAGAGGAAAGAGAGAGTGAAAAATATCACTAGCCAGCCAACCCTATTGTATGAGCGAATGATATTGGTACCTCTTGATGACGCGGCAATCTTATATAGCCAGCTGCTCTAATATGTTCTCTTCTTTTGCAGATAAAAAAAGACCCGAAAGTGAAAAATGTGCTGCACTATAAGAATCTCATCGAATGCCTTGATCTCCATCTTATAGAAATTGATTTGATTGACTACCGAGGCAGCACATCTGAGATTAAATTGGCCAGGTTCTTTGTTCTAGAGGCAAGTGTGCTTAAGGTAATGAGGTTTGGCGTTCTCTGGCGCAACAATGAATGGCGTGCTGATCACCGCAAGCGTCTAAGCCTAAATGACAAAGTCTCCGCAGAAGCTAAATTTGTTTTTGAAACATCAAGTGGCCAGAGACTCAAAAATTTATTTGCCCATTAGTGACTTGTCAGGGTGGTGGATTTTAGTTTATACGATAATGTCGCATCCACCTAAAGTTACAAAAGTTCTTACGTAAACTTCCTAATAATCCCCTCTTCGTAGGTGCAGCATTACTCCTAACATTTGTAATATCAGTTTGAAACTTGTAATATTGCCGTGTCCTATTCCTGCGTTTTCAAAATCCTGCAAATCAAAGAGTTCCTGAGTTGGTGATGATGTTGTGCCTGCCATCTTTCACCAATAGCCGTTGGATCTAGATCTGACGCGTACAAACCAAATTTCTCCAGTTTTGCAAAAAGATGCCCGCACTTGTTCCCTATTTACAAACAACTCCTTGTCTCTCACAATCAGCCTTATCTCCTCCCAACCACATCTAGAAGGCCATGGAAAAATCTGGCACGATGGCCGCTGCCGGCGCCGTCCACCCCCAATCTTGGTGTTCCGTGCAATGCACGGGCATCTACGCACGGGAAATTATGTCGAACACGGCTAGTTGTAAGCAGTCTAGCTCTACAGCCATGGTGGTAGTGACTGCAGACGGTGAGGCTGACTATGGTATGCCGAACACGGCGCCTATACTCAGGTGTCATCTCCAGCGCAGGGTCTTGTCACTTCACTGTGAGGAGCAGCACGTAATAATTTGACCAATGGGTAGTACAGTGCTACTAGTACATTGCTAGTACTACTAGTAGTACTAGCACCACCGTCTGGATTTAGTAGTACTACCACATCCATCTGGATTTAGTATTTGACTAGCAATATCTAGTAATGCATGTCACAAAAAATGTACTACTCCCTCTGTAAATAAATACATGGTGTATTGTTTTATTCCTATCGGCGAGAGAACTTAATGTCTTTTTGCTAATTAATAGGATTACATGCAATGAACTAACCACTGCATGTCATGTTTGGTAGTCTCAAGTCATTGAAAGCATGCACGGCCCACATCTCTCATTGGTTGATATGTCACGAAATAAGAAATGAGGAGGGAGTTAATGTACCGTGCCTAAGTGTTTTGGGATTACACAACATTTTTGGTTACATGCATTAACATTTTATTAGTTAAATCAAAGGTCAAAACTTGGCGCAAAATGCAAAGGGGACCAATAAACCAGTAAACATCAAAGTTCTCTCGTTTGGCCCCAACTAGAGGTCCGGTGAGATGACTATACTGCACCGGCATGGAGGGGGACGCAACTTCATTGACTTACTGCACCTGCCTTTGGTTGTATGACACGTGGGCCCAACAGGTGGCAGGCCCGCCTGTCATACAGCCAAAGGCAGGTGCAGTAGAGGGCCGAGGAGTAGATGGCCAACACGCACGTGAATTCAACACAGTCTGCACTTCTCATATAAAGGCTCCCCGCCAGTCCAATCTACGAAATCCTACGCACCTACGCACCCTAACCAAGGGCAGGAGTGATCACTCCAATCGCAAGATTAGTTGACTAGAAGCTAGACCCATGGAGGCGATGAGCTCGAGCATCAGCCGGCTGTGCCAGATAGTCCACGACGCCGGCCTGTGGCCCGGAACCGAGGAACGTCTCCAGGTCGTGCTTGAGGCTGCCAGGGTGAGAGGCCGCTTGGACGACAGCTTCGTCTCCTTGTTCGACAAGGTCCTCGTGGCTTCCTCGACAAGTTCACCGTCGTCAAGAAGCTCACGGACGACCTTGACGTACGCCTCCAGCCCACGCGCCCAGGCTCTGCGATGCCCGCCACCCTCAACGGCCTCTATGGTGACAACCTCTTCGACGCACTGGTGGCCCCGCGACTGCCCGTCGTCGCACTGGAGAATGTCCACCTCGAGGTCGCTCTCGCCACGCAGCGCCTGGCACAGCAAGACACCGTCGACATAATCACCCACGTCTACGCGCAAATCGTCCACAAGGACTACTACGTGCCAGAGGAGGACGATAGGTCACTGGCCTTCGTGACCCGCAGGGCAACCTGGGACGGCATTGTTCAGAAGCACGTTGAGCTCGCCGCCAACGCCGCTGCTCCTCACACGTCAGTTGGTGACCCGGCGCAATAGGGCGTGAGGATGTCATTGATGGATCCGTATGTATCTTTATCTTTCCGTCAAATCCATGTAGTAGTATATGGTACTACTAGTAATTATCTTACCTTTCGCATCAACTTCATAATTTTTGTACGTACTCGATGCATGAACCGCGCCAGAACCTAACTTCTCATTACTCTAGGGAAAATCATTATTTCTATCTATCGGTCACACCATGGAGCAGAACCAAATTTTACAAGTTACAAGTTCAAAAGGAAAAGCTTGCCATGTTCGTGTCGCACCCCGCTGTCCACACGGTTGGTCTGGCACGCCGCTCAAGGGGGAATGTGTGCTGTGTTGCATTTTCACTTACAAGTGGGACCGCAGTCGAGCAAACCGACTATCGGCAAACCCCCACCCCGCCCAGTGCGCGATGGCTGAGAAAACAGGAGGGAGAAGAGATGGTTGTAGCATGGACTCCAAGAAAATTGGTGTCAGATGGGACTCGTGTGGGTGGCGTGTGTCGTACTGCTAGACGTGAATGCTAGTTATGGCCCATGCCACCCCACTATATTGAGCCTATATCGAGGTGCTGGTTACGTACAACGAATTTCTTGGAGTCTGTGCTTAGCCCTCCTCTATCTCTCTTCTCAGCCAGCCAGCAGACGCGCGGAGCCCATCGTCTGTTTGCTCACATGCGGTCCCACATGTCAGTGAAAACACAAGAGGACCCACTGAACCTGCACATCTTTCACCTCGACATGCTGGTGATGAAAAAAAAATCCAATAAAGATCTTCGGTGGCCGCTTTTGGAGTTACTCAAGAGTAGTAAGATTCTATTTACAGTTTAACCCAAGATGCACATCACGTGGCTTCAACTACCACTCCATTTTCTTGCATGACACGACCTGGATGCTGGATGTCCCACGTGTCGGCAAAAGGAGGCAGACCGGAGGAGTAGGAAACACGGCAAGCCCTGTGCGTACATCATACTACGTACAAGCCCACCTCACGCAGTCACGCTATCACCATATTTCTCGGCCTCCGTGCGACACCTAACTATTGGTTGGCTCTATGTGATGTGGCAACTTCATACTACTACGGATGCTGGCTATACTACTACGGCACTAACACTCCAAGAAGTGAGTCGAAAACCATTTATAAATTGAGTTTATGACATGCATATGCAAATGTACCATTCATTACATACAACAAGTCATCAACACACAACGACAACGAGGATACATGTTGGATTATAGATTAGTTCCAACAAAACATTCTAGTAAATACTAAAGTTTTCATCACACAACAAATAACAAGCAATGAAATGAACTTCAGCTCAACCACTCCTCGGCGTTGGAAACGCTTGCTTTGAACCAGAAGAGTTTGTCTCGGAAGGGCCAGCTACTGTCAATCTCGAGACCAACGCAGGACTGATCATCCAGGCTGAAGCGGCCTATTTCATGACCCATATTGTGATAGCCACGGTAGGGAAGCATAGCAATGTCTGAGGTATAGATACAATTGCTTCTCATAAATGGTAGTAATGTTGTGTCAACAGCAGCTGGATCGCCTTTCACCATGATTGGATAGTTTTGTCCAAGGAAGAGCGAGTTTCCTCCAATAGTATCCATCCCGAATACCCTGCAACGGATGTTGGAATAGGTCCGGAGAGTGCGACCATGGGAGACAACACCTGCTTCCTTAGTCACATCAGCGGTGCCCTGTATACAGACAAGAAGAGGTGATCCATCGGAATAAGTTGCCAGGCGCCACTGAGTATATGGGTCCTCATGCTCATGATCATCATCATCGTCATCTCCCCCTTGGTTATAATTTTTTTCAAGTATAGGTGGTGGAATGTTCACAGGACCTTGGAAACACAAGAAGGTTAATTAGTAAAGGGAAACTAGCTAACCCGCATGCATGTGGATGAAACAATTATAATTATGGTGGAAGACAAACGTACCGAAAGCATAAGGATCCCATGCAAAAGCGTGCCACGAGTGGTGGCAGCAAACACAAGACCCTCGTATTGAATTGCATCATAGTACTCATTCTTGTATAGAAACTGATTTTTGAGCAATATCCATCCAGTCGAACTATGAAGGAAGGCAACAAGCTTGTCGAAGATAGCAACAACTACAGATTCCATTAAATCCCAAGAGCGGTCGGGAACTTGACAAATTGCTATCTTCTGTAAACGACAGTCACCATGACCATAGTTGAAAGTACGGTCATAACCGGTGCGCTCAACCTCTGGGCAGTCTGAGATTTTGGAAGTGGAACCCGGCGACGAGTGTACACATTCACAAGTTCCCACTCGCAGTTGGACCCAATATAAACAATCCAATCTCCATTTGCGCCTGCCCGAGCCTTACCCTCAAGCGATGGCATCTTAACATCACACGTATCATTATCAAGCGGCACCAACTTGCACAAGGCGAGGCCTCCGTCGTCCGCGTGCCAGTGAGCAGGGTCACGCTGAAGAAGATAGGGGAGATCAAACTGCTGCTGGATCCTTGGGTTCGTTGTAATGATGTTATTAGTTGAGTCGAGAATGGTCTTGAACGAACCTACCATGCTAGCCGAGGAGATGATGTCGCATCGATCAATGAGTTCCTCCACCACGTCATCATTCAGATCGGGGCAAGAATAATGGGGTCGTTTCCAGTCTGTTCCCTCCATGGAGAAGACGGTCGAACAATGGCAGAAGGAAGGGTGAAGGCAAATGGTGGAGGGAGGAAGAGCATGCGACAACAGTTCCAAATCGAGAGGGAAAGGCGAAGAGTCGGTGGACAGTTGCCACGGTGCACGAAGAGGCGCCCCGGCCTACATAGACATCCGTTCGGAAATTGTACAAAAGGACTAGCCGTCGTCTCACTGACATGTGGGAACGGGACCACATGTCAATGAAGAGGCTAGTGGGGAGCGGACGGTTGCCACAGAGGTCACACACTGACGACAAGGCTGTCCTGTCAGACCTAGCGCCCGCGCGGGATGGCTTCTGTCCCCAACACGAGCGAAGCCACTTGGCACCCCCACACGGTTCCTCCGCCACACCGCTAGTCCAACTCCAGCGTGTGCAACTCGGACACACACTCGCTCAACCCCCTTTCCCTCAATGCCCCGGAGCTACCTAACCATGGCTACGTCTTTTGCGCACCCGGCGGCCGGATTTGGAGCGGATCCGGTCGGGTTTGAGCTCGCCCGGTTGTGGGAGGCCACGTCGCGCCATGGCCTGGCCGGGCACCGGGCCGGAAGGCCTCGGCAAGGCCGCAAGGCCACATGCAGGTACTGACTCCTCCTCTAGCCGCTCGGATCTACACCGTCGGCGGTCCGCCGACAGATACATGAATGGCGGTCGGTCGGGCTCGGTGCTGGCCCAAAAGCTCGTCGGTGCACCGTTGCCACTCATTACATGCGACGATTGCCCAAAGAAGGTCTTGCGCCGCGTGTCTACAACGCCGGAACATCCCGGATGGGTGTTCATCAAGTGCTCAACCGATGGGGTATGTGCTACTTTAGCTTCGGTTGTGCTCTTGTATTAAACTTGTTGTGCTAACTTAAAATTTTATTGTGTAGAATGGATGCAAGTTTTGGTATTGGATAGAAGAGTACATCGATATATTGATAGAGCGCAATTTAGTAGATGTTGTAGCACTTTTAGCTAGCATAGAGGCTAGAGATGGGACTAGTGCACTTGTTGATAGAATAGTGGCTAGACATGAGACTAGATGCGAGGAAGCAACATCTACTTCTTTACACTCGAAGAAGAAAGAAGCACGCAAGATCGAGCCTCCGCAGATCAACAATGAATGCATCAAGAAGGCACTAATCCAACTTACAGGAGCAGTTATGGAAGTTGGATATCTTCTAAAATGTATTCTTGTGGTTCTTGTTTTCTTTGGTCTTGCTTTTCTAGTCAAATTTTGGTGATGTATTTCCATGTACCAAAAAAAGATATGCATTTGCAAAGAAATATGTACACGGCCGGGATGCGTCCGCACGTTGGGCGCACGGCCACCGCATCCGAGAAATGGCCCGGACACGACCCCGTTGCCCTACCCGAACGGACAGAATCCGGGCAAAACAGAGGTCCATTTGGGGTCGTGTGTTGGAGTTGGCCTTACAAGTGGGACCGCAGTTGAGGAAACCGACTATCGGCAAACCCCCACCTCGCCCGCCGCGCGATGGCTGAGTTAGAGAAACGACGAGGTTGAAGAGGTAGCTGTAGCATGGACTCCAAGAAATATGGTGTCAGATGGAAGTCGTGCCGGTGGCGTGTGCCGTACTCCTGGACGTGAATGCTTGTTCTGGCCCATGCCACCCTACAAGTACTCCAAGTAGTAGTATATAATAGTAGTAGTATCAAGGATTTGTGGTGCTAGTTACGTACAGTGAACACATTAACATATGGCACACCTCACACTGTGGCCAAATTTCCTGGAGTCTGTGCTAGGTTAAAAAGTGTTCTTTGTGAAGGTGGGTGGCTGGTCTCAAGTTTAAAACTTGTTGTATTATGTACGTAGACGTAGAGATAGTGCAGCATGTGAAGCTAGTACAAATAGTGTACTATTGTTGATTGGCCTCATCCGATAACCTGTTGCAATGCACGTACAATTATGTATTCGGAAATTTTTTTTGCCTCGTCGCAGCACCCACTCAGAGAAGCGACTCGAAAGTCATTCATAAATTTAGTAAGTTTATCACAGGCATATCATTTTATTACATACAACAGGTCATCAACCCACAACGACAACAAGGATACATTATAAATACTAAAGTTTTCATCACACAACAAATAACAAGCAATGAAATGAACTTCAACTCAACCAATCCTCGGCGTTGGAAACACTTGCTTTGAACCACAAGTGATTCTCTGGGAAGGGCCAGCTACTGTCAATCTCGAGACCAACGCAGGACTGATCATCCAGGCTGAAGCGACCTACTATATCACGACCAGGGTAGGGAACCACCGCAATGTCCGAGGTATAGATACAATTGCTTCTCTTAAATGGTAGTAACGTTGTGTCAACAGCAGTTGGATCGCCTTTCACCATCATTGGATAGTTTTGTCCAAGGAAGAGTGAGTTTTCTCCAAGACTACCAATACTGTACCAGGGAGAAGGTGTTGGCACTAGCACACTACTATCCATCCAGAATACCATGCCACGGGTGTTGGAATAGGTCTGGAGAGTACGACCATGGGAGAAAACACCTGCTTCCTTAGTAGTAACATCAGCAGTGAGCTGTATACAGACAAGAAGGGGTGATCCATCGGAATAAGTTTCCAGGCGCCACTGAGTATATGGGCCATCCTCGTCCTCATGCTCGTGATCATCACCATCGTCACCCCCCCCTTGAATGTTCACAGGATCTTGTAAACACAAGAAGAAGGTTAATTAGTAAAGAGAAACTTGCTAACTCGCATGCATGTGGATGAAACAATTATAATTACAGTGGAAGACAAATGTACCGAAACTACGAGGATCCCATGCAAAAACAGTGCCACGAGTGGTGGCAGCAAACACAAGACCCTCGTATTGAATTGCATCACAGTACACATCCGTGTATAGAAACTGATTTTTGAGCAATATCCATCCAGTCGAACCACGAAGGATGGCAACAAGCTTGTCGAAGATAGCAACAACTCCATAGTTCCTGTAATGCCAAGAGCGGTTGGGAACTCGACAAATTGCTATCTTCCGTAGAAGACAGTCACCATGATTGTATTTGAACGTGCGTAGAATACCAGTGTGCTCAACCTCTGGGCAGTCTGAGATTTTTGGAAGTGGAACCCGGTGATGAGTGTACACATTCACAAGTTCCCACTCGCAGTTGTACCCAATATAAACAACCCAATCTCCCACTACTGGAATTAGCTTATTTGCCGTGTGCCATTTCTGGCAGCTGACCCATTTGGTCAGTGTGCCTACAATGGCAGATGGCAAAGGCTTGATGCTCTTTGTCGTCAGCCACGGACGGCAAAGACTGCCGTTAGCCACCTAACGGACTAACAACGAATTTATTGCCGTCGGCTTTCTTTGCTGTCCGCCGCTGATGGCAAAGGCCCCTTTGCCATCTGCTTCAAAAAGCAGACGGCAAAGAAGCTCTTTACCGATGCCTACTTTGCCGGAGCCTTTTGCCGTCCGCGGCAGATGGCAAAGTAGGTTATTCCTGTAGTGTCCATTTGCGCATGCCCAAGCCTTGCCTCATGTGATGGCATCTTAACATCATACGTATCATTATCAAGCGGCATCAACTTGCACAAGGCGAGGCTTCCCTCGTCCCCGCGCTAGTCAGCCGGGTCAAGGCGAAGAAGATAGGGGAGGTCACACCGCTCCTGGACCCTTGGGTTCCTTGTAATGATGTTATTAGTTGAGTCGAGAATGGTCTTGAACGAACCTGCCATGCTAGCCGTGGTTATGACGTCGCACCGATCAATGAGTTCCTCCACCACGTCATCTTTCAGATCGCGGCAAGAATAACGTGGTCGTTTCTGGCCTGTTCCCTCCATGGAGAAGATGATCGAACAATGGCAGAAGGAAGGGTGAAGGAAAATGGAGGAGGGAGGAAGAGCATGCGACAACAGTTCCAAATCAAGAGGGAAAGGCGGAGAGTCCGTGGACGGTTGCTAGTTTGCCATGGTACACGAAGAGGCGCCCCGGCCTACACGTCCGTTCGAAAATTGTACAAAAGGACTCGCCGTCGTCTCACTACCATGTTTGAACGGTGTCGGTGTCAAAACCGGCGGATCTCGGGTAGGGGGTCCTGAACTGTGCGTCTAGGATCGATGGTAACAGGAGACGGGGGACACAATGTTTACCCAGGTTCGGGCCCTCTCTATGGAGGTAATACCTTACTTCCTGCTTGATTGATCTTGATGAATATGAGTATTACAAGAGTTGGTCTACCACGAGATCGTAATGGCTAAACCCTAGAAGTCTAGCTTGTATGACTATGGTAATGAGTATTCGGTCCTATAGACCTAACCCTCCGGTTTATATAGACACCGGAGGGATCTAGGGTTACACAAAGTCGGTTACAGGGAAAGGAATCTTCATGTTTGATTGCCAAGCTTTCCTTCCACGCCAAGGAGAGTCCCATCCGGAAACGGGTGGAGTCTTCGGTCTTCGTATCTTCACGGCCCATCAGTCCGGCCCTTGGCTAATAGGCCGGACGCCCGAGGACCCCTTAGTCCAGGTCTCCCTCAGTAGCCCCTGAACCAGGCTTCAATGACGAGGTGTCCGGCGTGCAGATTGTCTTCGGCATTGCAAGGTGGGTCCCCTTTCCCGAATACTCCAAGATAGTCTTCGGACGCGAAGAATATATCCGGACCTATAACACAAGCACCACACACAGCTGCAGAGAGTATAATATTCCACGAGTCTAATCTGCTGACAACTTTTTTGTAATGTGACATCACATCTACCCGGTCATTATTTCGAACCATCTTCGTCTGCCGTTCCGCGTTTTGAGATGCGGTTTCCATTGGCATGTCCTGTCAAAGCGGAGATCGTGTCCCCTTATTGCGGGATTCTCATCAATACGGGCGTGGGTAACCCAACCGTGCCGTTTGCACAACCCTTGGGAATAGGCGAGTTTTAAGGCGAGTGGGGAGGCGCTTGATATTTACTGCCTTTATAAGGGGATAAGGATTCCCTTTCTTCACCCACGCCTTCTCTCTCTCTGCCCTTCCATTCTTGAGCTCCAGCGCCCAAGTTCTTGCCTTTTCCTCCCCCAGAAAGCATTCCATCATGTCCGGATCGGGAGGGCAAGGCAAATGGATGGCCTCCTCCATCAAGGAGAAGGACATCGCCGAACATCGAGAGGCCGGGTATCTGGCGAAAGAAATCGCCCACCGGCTTCCAGCCAAGGGGCAAGTCGTCCCCACACCGAAGCCCAACGAGAGGGTGGTGTTCCTCCCTCATTTCGTCCGCGGGCTAGGGTTTCCACTCCACCCCTTCATCCGCGGACTGATGTTCTATTATAGGCTAGACTTTCATGATCTAGCCCCGAACTCAACATCTCGGCATTCATCGTCGTGTGCGAGGCTTTCCTCTGCATCCAGCCCCACTTCGGGCTGTAGCTCAAGATCTTCAACGTGAAGCCGAAGGTGGTGGATGGCCAACACGCGGAGTGCGGAGGAGCCATGGTGAGCAAGATGCCCAACGTCTCCTGGCCCAAAGGTACGTTTGTGGAGACCATCAAGGAGTGGCAGAAGCAGTGGTTCTATATCACAGAGCCTCGTGACGCCACTTGGGCCGCGGCTCCAGAGTTCAAGTCCGGAGCTCCAATGCGGCTCACCTCCTGGCTAAAGAAGGGCCTGGACTGGTCTTCGTCAGACGAACTGACAGCGCCACAAACGCGCATCAAGAGCATGGTGGATAAAAACATCAAGCTCGTGAATGTGATCCAGGTGATGCTTGTTCGCCGGACCCTTCCATGCTAGAGCCGAACATGCCCTTTATGGGAATTTGATTCGGAGAAGCACGAGACATTGGAGAGGCTCTTCGGAACCACTCATGAAGATGTCTGGAAGTTGCTCTTCAAGGGCACCGAGACGCCGCCGGCCATAGACTCAGACCGCGGGCACGATCTTGCCCACCCTGCTAGTGCGGCAAGTCATTTATGTCTGAAGGTGCATCCTCCTCTCAGTTATTCAGGGAAGATATCTAAAAACTTTACTGTTCACTTTTCAGGCATGGACAGAGAAAGCGGAGAGGATTCGATGTCCAGCTCTGCTGCCCGAAGAACCAGTCATCCCGCTCCTGGAGAAGATGCTGGTTCCAGCGCCCTACAAGGCGCCGGAGAAGAAGGCCAAGAAGAAGACCAAGGGGGTCCGAAGTGGCCCCCGCCGTAAGGGAGCTTCGGACATGTCGTCCGAAGACCAAACTCACTCCTCGGCCACCGAAGACGACGACGAGGAGGAGGAAGAAAGCAACTCCCCCCCCGAGGGGGAAGGAAGAAGAGGGGAAAAGGCCCCCTCGTGGATAACTCTGCGTGGGATGTCGACAGCAGTCCGGAGCGGCCCCCCAGGACCAAGCCCCTGGCCGAATCGTAACTACTAAAAACTTGTGCATGTCCATGTGTCCAGCCTCATGGTATTAATATATTAAATTGTGCTATTACAGTCCGGCCCACGACAGCTCCCAGCGATCCTCATCAAGAGGTTCGCTGGATTCAAAGGCGATGGCCAGCGAGTCACCGCCGACCGCTCACTCTCCCACGGCCAAGGGTGACGACGAGGTGGTGTCCCAAAGGACCTTCCCAGGACAGGGAGAGGTTCAGGAGGCTGTCCGGGTTGCGCCCGAGGATGACTCTTCGGCCGCCAGACACATGGGGGAGAAAGCCCCATGGAGACTGGCGATGGGGGCCATGTCCAATTCGGCCCCTAGCTGAATACCCTTTCGGAGACCTACACGGCTCCGGAGTCAAGCGGGCAGCCTTCCCCGAAAGGAGGAGGGGTGCCTGTTCCGCCGGTGACCTCTGTCCAACCAGAGGCACCGGATAATCTGCTAGAAGCGTTGCCAGGCGCTTCCATTGTGGATGAGCACCGTATCCTTATGGGTACGATGATTGAGAAGGTTCAGTACGTCCAGAGCGGACTGACCAAAGCCTGCAGCAATCTGCTGACCGGCTTTGAGGTAAGCGACGCAAAAGAAAAAGTCCCAATATAGACAGTAGCCCCACTGTCCTGTGTTCGGAAAGAAAAAAGCCGGACAGAGGATCAATACCCTGCACGAAACTAACTAGATATGTCTTATGTGACTGAGCAGGCGTCGCTACTGGTCGCGACCTCACACGCTGCCGAAGTCTCCGGACTGAAGCAGAAACTGGAGCGGGCCGAGGACGAGCTCGGCCAAGCGAGGAAGCAGCTGGAAGACCAGCAAGGTATGTAATAACTTGCTATATATTCGGAAAGAATAAACGATTCTTATTTGACCATAGTGTCATGATATGTGTAGGAGTGACGACCGAGGTCGAAGCCCTTAAGAATGCCCTGGCCGAAGCCGAAGGGAAAGCTGTTAAGGAGCAGGCTGCCCGTAAGAAGCTCAAGGCCAGGCTTAACGAGGTTCAGCAGGAGCTCCAGGATGCTGTTAAGAAATGCGAGACCTTGGAGGGCGACGTTTCGGCTCGTGACACCGAACTCGCCAAGGCTCGCCAAATCGCAGAAGAGGCCCGGGTTGAAGCCCAGGGCGCCCTCTAGGAGATCCAGGAGGCCAAGAAGATTGCGGCGGGTAAGGCGTTTAGTATGCAAAGCAAGTATGTGAAGAAGAAGTATTTCTTACTAACCCGTATTCGGAGTTCCCCAGGGGCCTTTGCGGACCTACCGCGCAGTGTGTCAGACGCTGCAGAGTTCTTCCGAGCCGAAGAAGGGAGCTCAACGGAGAAGCTGTTCTGGTCGCAATATCTGACGCCATAGCATCCGGTGCCCTTCAACGATCAGCTAAAACAGCTGGTCGAGCTGCACAGGGTGGCCGAACTGGCCATGAAGGATTTGATAATCCGGTTGTGGCCTACCGAAGCTATACCCAGCAGCTACTTCGGCCTTGTGAAGCGGCTGGTGGATGCCTGTCCTCGGCTGGACGTCGTCAAGCGTTCGGTCTGCATCAAGGGCGCGCACATGGCCTTCGCCCGTGTCAAGGTCTGGTGGGCGAAAATGGACGCCGTCAAGCTTGTGACCGAGGGGCCGCCGGAGGGCAAGGAGCACCGCAAGCCCGAGCTATATTTTGTTGGTGTCCTGGAGGGATTCCGCATTATGGCGGACCAATGTGCTAAGGATATTGTTTTTGAATGAATACATTCGTATTATCCCTGCGTTGTTTGATAAAACAAAGCTGTTATGTAATATAATGCTTGTATTTAAAATTTTGTTTTACCTCTTGCGCGGCCGTTTTTTATTAAATCTGAGAGTTGGCCAGTCGTCGGCTTCAGCCCCCATGTAGGAAGTACAGGGGTGTTCGGTTGGCGCCAAAACACATTTGATCCAAAGATTTTTGGTTCATTAAGGAGGTGTTAGCGCTGCGAACCAGGCAATCGGACTATAGGCTTTACCACCCTCACTTAGCCATAGGAGTTTGACAGATAAAAATTTAGGCACAACCCCTAGTGTTCGTAAGTCCAACCTTGGGATGTTGTAGACACCTGATCGGGTGAAAATCGATCCTTCACGAAATGCGGGAAAAACCTCTAGCGATTTGTAACCTCTCGAATAGCTGACCGGCTCATGCCGCATCATGACAGTCAGTTTTCAGCTTTCTCTACTGAGGTGCTCAGGCGGATGAACCAGGGCACAATTGTAGTAGTTCTCCCTTTACTATCCTAGCCGATATAGCGGAACGTAAGGTAGTAAGCACAGGAGCCGGGCAACCCAACTATTGACCAAAGACTTGATTCGGAGCCGATGCATATAATGCTAAAAATCGGGGTGCCGAACTATACTGTAAAAGTTGTTCGGACTTTGTTGCCGTATTATGGGGCATAATGAAGGCCCTGGCGAATGAAAGCATGCCAGAGTGTACGGGTGCAATTGATAAAAATATTAGGAAAAAGAAAAAGGAAAGGGACAGTAAGCCAGTGCCACAAATATTGGGACTGCGAACTAGTTTCCATAATAGCATAATTAATACGTCAAAGCGTATTTGTACAAGTAGTGCAATAAGCAATAGGGCTATTTAACATGCCACAACCAAGGCAAAGCTGCGTGCGGGTACTGAAAATAGGTAGAGTGATCGTTGAAAGGGCCGCCTAGAGCTTCCCTTATGTGTCTGAGCTGCTTGCCGCCTTGGTGTATTTTATCCTTCGAAAGGGCAGGCGATCCGGCCTTCAAGGAGGGCCTGTGGAAAAGAAACCTGAAAAGGAGAAAAAAGGTAAAAGTGAACGCATGTGTGTATCCAATGTCGGTCGAGCCGTACCGTGGATCACGAGCTAGCTATGCCTCCGTCGATGCCCATGGAATTTTGAGTGCGTAGTTATGTACACGCGGTACTAATGCCGCCACCTGATCGGGACCGGGACGGAGGCCGAATTGCTAATCGAGCTCTTGATGAGCCGAGCTGTCATGCTGCAGAATAGTCCGGACCCTTTTGATAGTGTCCGGGAGCTTGGCCACCGAATTGAGGTTCTGATAGAAAAGGCCGCTCTGTACTTCTGCTGCTAAGGTGGCGGTATGCTCTTCGGTACGAAGGGAGCGTTCCGTATTTCCATTGACTATTATGACGCCGCGTGGTCTGGGCATCTTGAGCTTGAGATAAGCGTAGTGAGGTACCGCGTTGAATCGAGCAAATGCGGTTCGTCCAAGCAGTGTGTGATAGCCGCTGCGAAAGGGGACGATATCGAAGATTAACTCCTCGCTTCGGAAGTTGTCCGGAGATCCAAAGACAACCTCTAGTGTGATTGAGCCCGTACAGTGGGCCTCTACACTTGGTATGACCCCTTTGAAGGTAGTCTTTGTGGGTTTGATCCGGGATGGGTTTATGCCCATCTTGGGCACTGTATCCTGATAGAGCAGATTAAGGCTGCTGCCACCGTCCATGAGGACTCGCGTCAGGTGGAATCCATCAATGATTGGGTCAAGGACTAGTGCAGCTGATCCGCCATGCCGGATACTGGTCGGATGATCCCGACGATCAAAAGTGATTGGGCACGACGACCATGGATTGAATTTTGGGGCGACTGGCTCTATCGCATAGACGTCCCGGAGTGCGCGCTTGCGCTCCCTCTTGGGGATGTGTGTAGCATATATCATGTTCACCGTTTTGACCTAAGGGGGAAAGATCTTCTGTCCACCTATGTTTGGTGGCCGGGTAACCTCGTCATCGTCCTTGCTTTGCGACCCCTTCTCCTTGTTCTCGGCATTTAACTTGCTGGCCTGTTTGAAGACCCAACAATCTCTGTTGGTGTGGTTGGCCGGTTTTTCAGGGGTGCCATGTATCTGGCATGGACGATCGAGTATGCGGTCTAGACTTGATGAGCCCAAATTGTTCTTATTGTACGGCTTCTTCCGCTGACCGGACTTGGAGCCACTGAATCCGGCGTTGACCGCCGTGTCATCGGTATGGTTGCCATTGATTCGACGCTTGTGTCTGTTGCGTCGGGGCTTGCCGTTGTTATCCTTGGCTTCACTTGCATTATTATTGCAATGGGCTAGCCAACTATCTTCGCCTGCACAAAAGTGGGTCATAAGTGCCGTAAGGGCTGCCATGGACTTCGGCTTTTCCTGCCCGAGATGTCGGGCGAGCCATTCGTCGCGGATGCTATGCTTAAAGGTCGCTAGTGCTTCGGCATCCGGACAGTCAATGATCTGGTTCTTTTTAGTTAAGAACCTAGTCCAGAGTTTCCGGGCTGATTCTCCGGGCTGTTGGACTATATGACCTAAATCATCTGCATCCGGAGGCCGGATGTATGTTCCTTGGAAGTTGTCCAAGAAGGCTTCTTCCAAGTCTTCCCAGCTGCCGATGGAGTTTTCTGGCAGACTGTTCAACCAGTACCGAGCTGGTCCTTTGAGTTTCAGTGGGAGATATTTGATGGCGTGGAGATCGTCACCACGGGCCATATGAATATGGAGCAGGAAATCCTCTATCCATACCGCAGGGTCTGTTGTCCCATCATATGATTCGATGTTTACAGGTTTAAACCCTTCTGGGAATTCATGATCCATTACTTCATCAGTGAAGCAAAGAGGGTGTGCGGCGCCTCTATATCGGGCCACATCGCGACGTAGCTCCGATGGAGCATGTCTGCGGAGTTCGGCCCGGGCGTAACTGGGCTTGTTACGTCCGAATAGGTGGCCGTCTTCACGCGTCGGGGCACGCCCTCGCGATCCGTAGATCGATCTAGTATGTCCTGCATTATTATCCAATTTTTGCCGCAGGTCATAGGTATGTCCCCGAGCTGTTTTATCTCTACCCTTATGGTGAAGTGGGCCAGGCTGGTGTTCGGCTTGAGTGGCTGCTTTGTCCCGACCCCGTGGTGGTGGGTCGGCCGCATTGCGCGATGATGGTATGGGCTCCATCGCCTCATCATCAAACTGAGGTAGCAATTTTCGCTGCGGGTAACTTTTGGCTGGGCGCTTAAGGCCGTATTCTTCGGCTGCCAGGACATCAGTCCATTTATCGTTGAGCAGATCTTGATCAGCTTGAAGCTGCTGCTGCTTCTTTTTCAGGCTCCTTGCAGTGGCTATTAGCTGGTGCTTAAAGCGCTCCTGCTCGAGGGGTTCCTTAGGCACGATAAAGTCCTCGTTGCTGAGGCCCACCTCCTCCTTGGAGAGCGGATGATAACTACCGTCCTCTGAGTCTTCATTTATGGCCTGTTCGTCAGGTCTGACTTGCCCATCCTCCTGATTGTCATGTTCGGCAGTTTGTTCGTCGTGGTCTTCTACGTCTTCGGCACCGTCCGGAGTGTTGTCCTCTCCTGTGCCGGTGTTGCTGTCCTTGCTGCGGCGTGGTTTAGAGCGGCGCCGCTGACACCGGTGCTTTGGTTGTGTCTTAGGGGGGTCACCCTCCACTGGGTTTTCCTTGTCATCATCGCTATTATCTTTTGGTGTATCCACCATGTATACGTCATATGTGGAAGTGGCCTTCCATCATCTGGTGAACAGCGTGGCTTGGGCCTCCTCTTCTCCGGCATCGTCATCCATACCGTCGATGTCTTCGGAGTCGTAATCGAGTGTGTCGGTTAAGTCATCGACAGTGGCTATGAAGTGGGTGGTGGGTGGGAATCTGTCATCAGCCTCCAGTTCGAGCCGGACATAATTCGGGTGTGAGTCTTCCGCCAAGGACAAATTTTTAATGAGTTTAACACATCACCGAAAGGCGAGTATCGGAAGATGTCTGCGGCGCTGAATTCGAAGATCGACAACCAATCGAGCTCGGCATCCGCGGACGCATATGGTTCGGAGCTTGTAGCCGGACACGAGTCTGGAGTTCCGATGACACAGATATCACATGAGGCTAAGTCTGTGTGCGGCTCCAACGCCGCGGAATCTGTGGCCTCTGTGGCGGGGTTGAGCTTCCCGTCCTCGGATGGCGCGATTTGCTCCGGATCTAAGGCCAGAGTAGTTACAAGAGCTATCTCCTGGATGTGGTCTGATGACAGATTTAAGTCATGTTCATCAAGGTGATAGGGAGTGGCTGCCGCGGTCTTGAATCCGTCGAAGATCAAGTCTCCGCGGATGTCCGCGACGTAATTCAAGCTCCCAAATCTGACCTGACGGCCAAGGGCGTAGCTTTCGACCTGCTCCAGATGGCCAAGCGAGTTGGCCCGCAGTGCGAAGCCACCGAATACGAAGATCTGTCCGGGGAGGAAGACTTCCCTTTGGACAGCATCGTTGTAGACGATCGAAGGGGCCAACCAACCTCTTGACGACGCCACAGTGGAACTCTCAATGAAAGCACCAATGTCGGTGTCAAAACCGGCGGATCTCGAGTAGGGGGTTTCGAACTGTGCGTCTAGGATCGGTGGTAACAGGAGACGGGGGACACCGTGTTTACCCAGGTTCGGGCCCTCTCTATGGAGGTAATACCCTACTTCCTGCTTGATTGATCTTGATGAATATGAGTATTACAAGAGTTGGTCTACCACAAGATCGTAATGGCTAAACCCTAGAAGTGTAGCTTGTATGACTATGGTAATGAGTATTCGGTCCTATAAACCTAACCCTCCGGTTTATATAGACACCGGAGGGATCTAGGGTTACACAAAGTCGGTTACAGGGAAAGGAATCTTCATGTTTGATCGGCAAGCTTGCCTTCCACGCCAAGGAGACTCCCATCCGGACACGGGTGGAGTCTTCGGTCTTCGTATCTTCACGGCCCATCAGTCCGGCCCATGGCTTACAGGCCGGACGCCCGAGGACCCCTTAGTCCAGGACTCCCTCAAACGGAACCACATATCAACGAAACATGGTGTGTAATTTCTCGTGCAAAATGCGATCTGGCCGCGTTGACCCGAGGTGCCGCATTAGTTATCGACCTTTATTTCTTTAACATACAATCTGAGTGGATAGCTCTTGTGGTCATCACATGTGAGTGGATATATAGGTGGGCTAGGTGGGCAGGCAGCAATAATCTAAGTGCTAAAAGAGTTGACCCAATGCTTGGTTTTGTTTGGATTTTCCAACTATGACCATTGGATAGAGTGAATCAATGGCTTACTTCAAAGTTATTCTCATACTATAGAATGGTATAGGAACATGGAGAGATTTGGTTGATTTTATATCACTAAATAATATAAAATAGTATGAGTGCAGACGCTCCACTGCGAGGTTTGTTTCTCCTTCCCGGTCGTCGGGAATCTATGTTCTTCCACTCTTTCGGTTAAGACATGAGCTTTGTTCATCCTTTTGCCGACACGCGGGACATCTATATGCCTCCATTTTAAAAATCATACTATATGCCTCCATGACATGCGGGACATCTAGCATCAAGGTGGCGTGTCATGCAAGAAAATGGAGATATGCAGTGCGTAAGTGAGTCGTGCACTTCGATGGCACCTAGTACTACACAATATTTTTTCTCCTCGATGGGACGTGAATAGTGCATGTACTCAATGACAGAGCACGGGATGGTAGCCATGGACATGGTTGGCCCTTTTTGAAGAGAGTACTAATAAATACGTAACTTTGATGTGTCCCGTCAACTCGCAGAACGACGAGAAGCTTGCTTACTACACCTTCACCCTCGGCAATGCGTGCGTGGTGGCTCGCAGCACGAGGAGAAACTTTTGCTTACAAGCGGTGGACGTGCAACAGTTCATTTGGTGTCAGATTGCCAGAAGTACTACTGTAGTACCATTATTGTACAACTTCCAGAAGAGGAGAAGAGCCAAGCGCAAGGTCACCTACTAACCCAGTACAGTACTACTATAGCCAAAGCTGGTCCACCTTTTTAGAGCATGGTTAATTAATATTCATTTAGAGCAAGTACTCTCTTCGTAGGAACAAAGGAAGTGAAACAAATGTTGGAGTGGATGCTAGATTGCCAATTAAAACATGATTACATAGGAAAAAAATCCTATAGCATTCTATCCTATGAATCAAACGACCAATGTAGGAAAATTATGAGGGGGGTCTCTCCAACATTGTTCCTCGGCTCGCACCTAGCATCACGGTGGTCGAACTTGGAGTCATTCATCTGGTACATGTGGCATCTCAGATCTGGACACAAGGTGACGCGACCTCTCACTTCGTCCGCCATTTGAAGCGGCTCACCGCTGGAGGGCTAGCATACTCCAATATTAGGTTGGCTCTATGTGATGTGGCAACTTCATATACTAACCGGATGCTGGCTATACTACTATGGTACTCACACTCCAAGAAGTGACTCGAAAACCATTCATAAATTGAGTCTATGACATGCATTTGCAAATGTACCATTCATTACATACAACAAGTCATCAACACACAACGACAACGAGGATACATGTTGGATTATAGATTATTTCCAACAAAACATTCTAGTAAATACTGAAGTTTTCATCACACAACAAATAACAAGCAATGAAATGAACTTCAACTCAACCAATCCTCGGCGTTGGAAACGCTTGCTTTGAACCATAGGTGCTCTGGGAAGGGCCAGCTATTGTCAATATCGAGAGCAACGCAGGACTGATCATCCAGGCTGAAGCGGCATATATCAGGACCAGGGTAGGGAACCACCGCAATGTCCGAGGTATAGATACAATTGCTTCTCATAAATGGTAGTAATGTTGTGTCAACAGCAGCTGGATCGCCTTTCACCATCATTGGATAGTTTGGTCCAAGGAAGAGCGAGTTTTCTCCAAGACTATCAATACTGAACCAGGGAGAAGGTGTTGGCGCTAGCACACTAGTATCCATCCTGAATACCCTGCAACGGGTGTTGGAATAGGTCCGGAGAGGGCGACCATGGGAGACAACACGTGCTCCCTCAGTAGTAACAATCTCAGTGCACTGTATACAGACAAGAAGAGGTGATCCATCGGAATTAGTTGCCAGGCGCCACTGAGTATATAAGTTCTGCTCGTCGTCATGCTCGTGATCATCACCATCGTCATCTCCCCTTGGTTATAAATTTTTCAAGTATAGGTGGTGGAATGTTCACAGGACCTTGGAAACACAAGAAGGTTAATTAGTAAAGGGAAACTTGCTAACCCGCATGCATGTGGATGAAACAATTATAATTACGGTGGAAGACAAACATACCGAAACTACGAGGATCCCATGCAAAAACAGTGCCACGAGTGGTGGCAGCAAACACAAGATCCTCGTATTCAATTGCATCACAGTACTCATCCGTGTACAGAAACTGATTTTTGAGCAATATCCATGGACGAACCGTGGAATCAGTAACGACGGCAACAAGCTTGTCGAAGATAGCAACAACTTCATAGTTCTCGTAATTCCAAGAGCGGTTGGGAACTCAACAAATTGCTATCTTCCGTAGACGACAGCCACCATGATCGTATTTGAACGTACGTAGATCATCTGTGTGCTCAACCTCAGGGCACTCTGAGATTTTTGGAAGTGGAATCCGCTGACGAGTGTACACATTCACAAGTTCCCACTCGCAATTGTACCCAATATAAACAACCCAATCTCCATTTGCGCCAGCCCAGGCCTTACCCTTAAGCGATGGCATCTTGACATCACATGTATCGTTATCAAGCGGCATCAACTTGCACAAGGCGAGGCCTCCGTCGTCCGCGCCTATGCGAACAGGCTTATAGCAAAGAAGATAAGGGGGATCAAACCGCTCTTGGACCCTTCGGTTCCTTGTAATGATGTTATTAGTTGAGTCGAGAATGGTCTTGAACGAACCTGCCATGCTAGCCGAGGTGATGACGTCGCACCGATCAATGAGTTCCTCCACCACGTCATCTTTCAGATCGGGGCAAGAATAACGAGATCGTTTCTGGCTTGTTTCCTCCATGGAGAAGACGATCGAACAATGTAGAAGGAAGGGTGAAGGCAAATGGAGGAGGGAGGAAGAGCGTGCGACATCAGTTCCAAATCGAGAGGGGAAGGCGAAGAGGCGGTGGACGGTTGCCACGGTACATGAAGAGGCGCCCGGCCTACATAGACGTCCGTTCGGAAATTGTACAAAAGGACTCACCGTCGTCTCACTGACATGTTGGAACGGGACCACATGTCAACAAAACATGGTGTGTCATTTCTCGTGCAAAATGCGATCTGGCCGCATTGGCCCGAAGTGCCGCATTATTTCTCGACTTTACTTTTTTAATGGCGTGCCATTAAGTTTTGAAGCACGACTAAGTGGTACTGTATGCAGAGAAAATATAAAATACTCTACCACTACTCCACCTCTAGTACTAGTAGTATAAATAAGATATATAGGCTCGAGCTTCGGCGCTTTCTTGCTAAGAGCTGCCCACTTGCTTCTCACACTATCACCCTCTCTCCAGATCTAAAAAGATGGCCTCTCTCTCCCTCCTCACTGGTGGTCACAGATCCGCCAGGGAAGAAAAGGACGTGCATCGTTGACGCACTCCTCGTTGGCGAGCGAGGTCAGCATTGACGACAAGGCCGTCCTCTCAGAGCTAGCACCCGCGCGGGATGGCCTCCGTCCACAAGCTCGCTGCCGTAGTGTGTGCGGAGGACGACAACCACGAGCGAAGCCACTTCCCGCCGACCCTCAGGTATGCTACCTCTTTTCGAACCATACCCTTGTTCTATTGCCCCATCTGCCACATCGCTGCATGTGGATCTTTTTCCACTCCACCATCTTCCCAATTTGCTATCCTCTGCTGTGCTGGTCACACAGACGAAAACTTTAATTTGCACTATTAAAGGAAACCCTACTTCATGCAGACTAATCCATGTCTGGATTGAATAAGGAAAGGAAGGGAGACTGTACTGTCCAAGAGAGTAGGCATCAAACCCGCATCTAGGATGAAAAGGGGAAAATCAGTAGCTAAGGAACGAGTCTCGTGTCTCTTCGTTGAAGAAGGGTAGAAAGGCATGACAACGCAATAGAGAATGACCAGGTCGATCGGTTTGTTGTTCTCACATAGGAAAAAGGTGGCTAAAGAGAACAAAAATGGGACGTAATCCACATATGCTGCCTGGATATTTGTTGCTCTGGGCAACCGTACCTCCCTCACCACTCTATATGTCCGTGGAGGTACATCGTACTGGTGCGCCCACTGTCTGAATGGGCCTCCCATGCTCTTATTGCCACTTTTTTGCTGTTAGTATAACGCCAGCAGTCAAGTCAAGCAATGCTACTGCTAAAGTGATGCCACATTTAACTAATGCCGCACTCAGTCTAATGCCACCGATAAATTTAAGCAATGCCATTTAATGTCACTGGATTATTTCAGGGTTAGCTGTTGATTGTGGATGTATTAAAGATTTTTCAGCTAAGGCATTCTAATGTTGTTGCACAGCCAGTATACCAACGATGAATCTTGTTACTACCTTCAGATTTTTGCACTGTTAATGCTTATAGATTACATACCTCACTTTCATGAGATAAGTCAATTTTTTTGTACAGTGTCAAGAGGAAAGGTCAAGAGTGGGCACCTCCTCCTCCGGCTGTTCTCTTGATTCGTTCGATCAAGTTTTTATGTTTGACCGATTATCAAGATTGGGATAGCAATTTTTAGGTCCCCTCGAGTTCGAAATGATATTTACCTTGAAGGTACATGGTTTGCAATTTTTTATACTGTCATTAGTTAATAATGCTAGTTACCTTCAGACTTTTGTATTTGGTTTAATGCTCATGCACAGCTAGTATACCAATGCTGAAACTTGTTACCTTTACATTTTGTATTGTTAATTCTTATAGAAATCTTCCAGTGCTAGAGTTTATTGAAATCTGTTCAGTAAAACCATTGTACTGTACCCTGTAATAAAATAACTACTCTACTGTTGCACTAGCCACTGGATTAGTGTATATTTGTACTATTCGAATGGTGTTGCATTAGCGTATGGACATAAATAAAGTGTGGCAAGCTTTCCCAGATATGTGCTCAAGAAAACTACTACCTGTTTTTCTAAATACTAGACGTTTGGGTACTTTAAATTGAACTGCGAAAACGTCTTATATTAAGGAACAGAGGGTGTAGAGTTCACTCAAATTATCCCGGTAAAGCTAGTCACACCTTTGTTAAAATTAATGTTCATTATGTTATCGGAGGAGGTCTGTATGTTTGTCTCTAATGCCTGTCGACTACATACCTGACATCATGATGTAATGTTAAGTCATTTCTTTTTGTACAGTGTCACGGAATTGTCAAGGCGGTGATGGCATTTTATTTTAGTTGAACTGCACAAAATATGCTTAAAAGAAGAGGAAAGGTCAGGAATCGATCATTCTTTCAGAAAGAACTATATATGCCTTCCTGACATCAGCCGTTGTTGCCTTATTTATTCCTTCAAACAGGTGGTTAGAAACAGTCTTGCTACCTTTTCCCATTTAGAAATTGGAATGCTTATATTTGTGAGTCTATGCTTCAACTAGTGCCACTTTTATAGTAATCACACTTTCAATATCTATGCAAATAGGGATGCTCGATTTTAGTGGAACTGCACAAAAAGTCCAAATGGTTCAACATTAGGAGCATGTTTTCTTCCAAACCTTTATATCCAATTGGTGGCACTATGAGCTGTTCATTACGAAGGTACATGGTTTGCTACTATCTTGCTACTCTTTTTGTACTGTCATTAGATAGTAATACTAGTGGTTTGCATGTGAATTTATTGGCAGGGTGGACCTACATTGGAGGTGCAGGACATGATTCAATGATTGGATGCTCAATTTCGGTTGTATCGATTTCACCTCTTCCATCACTGCGAACATGGATATCCTTGGTCTGATGAAGAATAGGCGCTATATTTCTGCTCTGAACCAGCAAATCAATTCAGTATGAAATTGTCCAGGGCAAAACATGACTGTATCAAATTGTCCAGTGCAAAACATGACAGATGCTAAGCGGAAGAGATGTGTTTAAACCGAAAATACAAGGTGGGGTATATGTTTACTAGCTGCTTGATATTTGTGCAGACAGAGATGTCTGCCCGTTGCTATTTGGCAAACAAACAAAGTGACCGCAATTTTGGTTGAACTGCACAAGAGAATAGTATAGTCACTGCATGCAGTGCCATTTGAAAATAGACACAGAAAGATTGGATAGTCACTTCATGGACTGCAGAAAAGTAGTACTGTACTATTTATTGGCCAACACTAGGTGCTTCATTGCTTTGGTCTGATTATACAATGGGCATCATTTTGCCTAAGTTAAAGTTTGTATTCCGAAAATAGTCTCGCCGTGTGATCGAGAGAAGACCAAATCATATTGCAGTGGATGTTCCTCCATCATGTGTGGTTCATTCTCATGGTTCCAGCTGTTGGTGAAACCACTTACGTTTGCAAGAGGAATTGTAGACTTCACAAACAAATTTGTCTTTCAGTCTGTACTGAATGTTGGCCAAGAGAAGCATCCATGTTAGTAGGAAGAACATATGTTTTTTCTAGATCTTTGCTTTTGGAGCTACATATTTGTATATGATCTGTGAATCATTGAGATGCATTAACATGTCGAACTTATGTATGGGAATCATACTAGTTGGTTTTGAATTTGGGCTACTAATGTGAACATATTACAATGCCAGGCCTGTGAGTCTCATGTGAACATTTCGAACGGATCGGCTCTTACTGCTGTGCACAACATGATCCTTATTTCTTTGTTCTCAGTGTTTACAAGTTACTAACAGTTCCTTATTTCTGTTTGCTCAGTGTTTACAAGTTACTGATCGATCACTAGCTAGCCTACTAATGCGCTCCTGGCAGTTTTAGTTGCGACGCAAGATCCGAAGTGGCAGTTTTTTGAATAAAAATGCCTACCTCTGAAGAAACTGACAAGCTGCTCTGAAGAAAATGCCATGCGAATCTGAAGAAACTGCCAGCAAAAATGTTCGCAAATGCCCTATCTCCCAGCTAACGTTCATCAGCTAATGCGATCGTACACGTACACCATCCGACCTACTCGATCCTACACGTACACTATCCGACCTACTCGATCCTACACGGATAAATAGCGGATCACGCACATACTACCTTCTTTCCGGTTTGCAGGGCTCAATTCAAGAAACGGCTTACTCGATCCTACACGAATAAATAGCAGATCACACACGTACTAGTACCTCCTTTCCGGTTTGCAGGGCTTAATTCAAAAATCTCACCAACCAAGGTACTCCCTCCGTCCGGGTTTATTAGTCCCGTGAGCCAAAGCAGCAAGACCAAGGCATGGCAGTAATTAACTACATGCAGAAGTTTAAGCCTAATTAATTCCAGCGATTTAAGTGGCTGCATGCGTGCCCTTGGTTGCGACTCGTTGCATGCTGCTCCACGTACTGGCTGCGAGCGATTCTGAGTGGCTGCATGCAGCCGGCCGTAATTAAGGTAGCTAACTGATAAGAAAAAAGATGCGCTTTAATTGTTGCGGGCCTTTTAAATCCGTGGAATCATTTTTGACAAGGAAGGAGTACCTCATCTGGATGATTCGAGTGCACTCGTTTGACCGTCATGCCGACGTGCGACCCAGCACGGACGGGACGCACCACTATCGGGACGGGACGACATAGTCATAATTTCAGTTTTTCTAGTTTTCCACGGCAAGCTGGCGCGCTAATCCATGCCTGCTTATGCATTGAATTCCGATGACCGCGATGACCGTTGCGTTTCCCGCGACACGCTAGTTCGCCTACCTTTCGCCTATAATTACTGTTTCCCGGGCTTCTCCGGTGGCACCATCACCCAACTCGCCCTATCCTCATAAGCCCCCACCGTCCCGACGTCGCTCACCACTTATCCTCGCTCTCGCCACGTCCACCATGACCCCGCCCGTCCGCGATAGGCGATGCCGGAGCCGCCGGAACTAGTGTTTGGTTTTCACTTGAAGGTAGACGGAGGGAGGAGGCATTCTATCGGTCTTTAGATGGCAATGCAGAGTATGAGTAGTTGTTGGAGCGCGACCGCCTGGCGGAGGAGCAGCGTATTGCCGATTTGCGCCGCCAGCGGGACATGGAGCAGCAGCGCACCGATGCTCTGAGTCGCGAGCAGAGAACCCGCAACTGGGCCGACTACGTGGAGGCCGGCGCCCGGCAAATAGCCCTGGAGGCTGTCGGGCACGCACGCGTTCGCGACGTCAAATTTTACTACAAGCTCGTCAAGTAGGTTTCCTGCTTAGAAGCCGAAGCTTCGGTGGACCACGCCGGCATGGAAAGGGCCAACGCGCGCGAGCAACGCGCCCTATCGCACCTCTGGCAAGTCCGAGGAAAGGCGGAGGACACCGGTGCCGGCGTTTAGCATGTACCGTAGATGGCGGCCGTCATTGTCTAGTTAGCTAAGAGTAAGTTAGTACTTGTACACTACTAGAGTATTAGTGGGAGTAGACAGTTAACTTGGCTATGATGGTTTTCAACGTGGAAGTTCAGTACTCTATATCTGGATCAGACCTGTTACTTTGCTTTGAATGTTGAACTTTTCATTTGAACGTATGGATGGGCTGTTATTTTTTTAAATGGGTTGTATTTTTCCTCCATGGGTTTAGAGGCTGACTTGTGGGCCTATCAGGTTGACGTGTACACAATCAGGAGATGATTGTACACGGAGAGGATGACAGCGGGGACCCACCAAGGTCATGGTAGTATGCAAGCAAGGGCCTCCTTATTTCAGGCCAATAAAAAAATGGCTCCTCCTAATGGATTTCTGACATCTGGGTCCCATGCCATTGTCAACGTAGTCAATAAACAAGCGAATTACACAACGAGCGGATGACACCAGGGACACAGCAGCTCGCCCAGTTCTTTTTGTTTTGGGTTAATTTGATAAATGCCACTCCAAATCTGGTGATTCTGAGAAATGCCACTGCAATTTCCAAACTTTGAAAAATGCCATTTCTAGTGGCATTTTTCGAAGTCTCGAGTGGCGTTTTCAAAGTTTGCAAATTGCAGTGGCATTTTTTAACGTTTGCAAAAATTGCAGTGGCATTTTTTAAAGTTTGAAAATTGCAGTGGCATTTTTGTGAATCGCTATAATTGGAGTGGCATTTATCTAATTTTTTTGAGACGGAAGCAGGGTGTCAACTGGGCTATGCGGGGCACTCTGGCCTGTCTGGACAGCCTTTTCTTTTATGTTTACCACAGACCAGCCCAGTAGTTTTTTTGTTCTTTCTGAAAATGGCTAGCCCAGTTTTTTTGTGATTTTTCAAGTAAGTCGCTTTCTCAGGCCTGTTGGGCTGCAAACTTTCAAGACGAGGAGAGCTTCATTCGGCTGGCCGAGAAAATGGCCTATGAGTAATGAGAAATGGGCTATACATTTTTAAAACACATCAAACCGGCAATTAGTTTCAATTTTTTTTCATTTCGAGATTTTAAATTGCATTGATTTTTATGCGTGGACAATTTGTTGGATTTTATATTGATATACATTTATTTTTAAAATCAGTTTGAATGTGAGTCGAAATTTCGGGATTAAAAACGGTTCGGACCGCACCGAAATATGCAAATTTTCGTATAATTTTTTAACCGTGGCCACAATATGGGCTGTAATGCTAACAAAAAGAATATGGGCTCCAAAAAAACCTTAAGAAATAGAAAATGGGCTGTAAATTATTAGAAATAATGGCAGATGGGCTGTATGCTGTTTCCCGCAGATTTGAGGCTTTCCTAAAAAAAAGGTTGACGCACAAGCAGTGACTGTTGGATGTCCATCCAACGGCCGTCGTGCTTCTTCAATCTCTGCTCTTCCTGTTCCGGCCGCTCAAACAAGCGCCGGCGAGACCACCTGCTCCCTCCTCCCGCGGCCGGCTGTGCTACCGCGCAGGCCTCACCGCCCCACCGTACTCCCATCGCTGGCCTTGCCATCCCTCTACTCACCCACACCTGCTGTTATTCTCCGGCGACGGCAGCCGAACCAGTCAACCCTCGTACTCCCCACCACGTGGGCAGCCACTGCCGTGTCTTCCCCGGCTCCATGTCATTCCCTTCATAGGCCTCGCCGTCGTCCACCGCCTTGGTGCTCTCGGCGTGGCGTGGTCAACGTGGTCAACGAACAACATCCATCGGAAGTGGACTGTACGTGGAGAGGCTGACAGGTGCGTCCATGGCCGCACACAAGGAAATGCCTCCTTATTACGCGCAAAATAATGATTCCTCTACCAGATATCTGGGACCCACCGGAAGGGCCTCTATATTTCGCGAAAAATACGTTCCCCCCGCTGACAGCTCGGACCCACCAGCTATATCTTCGCACGCAAGGAAGTGCCTCCTTATTGCGCACAAAAAAATGAATACTCCCCCTGCTAGCTGGGACCCAGCATAGTGGGAGGCTGACTTGTGGGCCTACTAAGTTGACGGGGACGGAGGGCTTTGTCAACTTAGTCAATATGAACGATTCTAGCTCCAATGACCGTACGATGTCCATCCAACGGCCGTAGTGCTTCTTCAACCTCTGGTCTTCTTGCTCCAGCCTCCCAGAGCCGCGCCGGTCGTGCCGCCTGCTCCTGCCTCCCGTGGCCGGCTGTGCTACCGCGGAGGCCTCACCGCCCCCTACTTCTCCCACCGCTGGCCAGGCCATGCAGCGACGGCAGCCTCACACCGCAGCTGAACCAGTGAACCCTCGTACTCCTCTCCGCGTGGGCTTCCACTGCTGCGTCTTCCCCGGCTCCGCGTCGTCCCCTTCCTAGGCCTCGCCGTCGTCCACCGCCCTGGTCCTCTCGGCGCGGCGTGGTCAACATGGTCAAGGAACGACTTCCATCGGAAGAGTACTGTACGTGGAGAGGCTGACAACTGGGTCCACGGCCACAGCAAGGAAGTGGCTCCTTATTACGCGCAAAATAATGATTCCTCCACCTGACAGCAGGGACCCACCGGACGGGCCACCGTATTTCATGAAAAAACGTTTCCCTCCTGACTGTTGGGACCCACCAGCTACATCTTCGCACACAAGGAAGTGCTTGACAGTCGGGACCCACCTGCTCGATGCGTACGTAGCGTTGTCATTCCGGTCGCGAACGTGTACGTACATACGATTGGTCTGTCTGCAGGCTGCAGCGATGAAGGGCACGTGTCGTAGTAGAGGCGCGCACGTGTCGTAGTAGAGGCGCGCACGTAGCATCTAGACGTACGTACAACGGCCATGTTGCAAGAAAGTAAATACGACCACGTACGTACATACGGGTGGGGTCTCGAACGCCTACTCGCGCGTACGTACGTCCAGGGCTCGTGTACATGGCTGTGGTTGGGTCGGAACGGAGAAACTGCGTCGTCGTCATGTTCATCGGGAGCCAACCAGCTTGGACGGAATAGGCGATGGAAACGAGGCCTGGCGTACCGCAGAACGGAGGAAACGGCCACGGTGGAAACGGGATCCTGTTCATCGGGAGGGGTCTGGCGTACCGCAAAACGGAGGAAACGGACCTCCTACGATGGAAACGGGGTCCTGTTGATCGGGAGGGGTTTGGCGTACCGCAAAACGGAGGAAACGGACTTGTGTTGGAGCGCTACGGTCAAAACGGGGGTCCTGTTCATCGAGAGGGGTGTGGCGTACCGCAAAACGGGACTCCACGGGATACTGTTCATCTCCATCGTCGACTGCCTCCACGGGCTACTATTCATCCACCGTCGACCTCCTCCAGCCCCCACCTGCGACTGTTCATCCACGGGCTCCTTTTCATCCAGCCCTCCACCGGCTACTGTTCGACCAGCCCTCCACGAGGTCCTGTTCATCCACCGGCTCAATCAATCGGGGTACTGTTCATCCAGCGGCAACGGCCTCTACTACCACGGGGTCCTGTTCATCCAACCCCCCACCAAGAACTGTTCATCCAAACCCCCTCAACAATGCTCACTGTTCATCCAGGGAAGGAGGCAGCAGTGTTGGATCGGCTTCAGTTAGCAGCAGTACCGAAGGAATCACTCAGTTTCAGTTAATAGCAAGGGATCGATCGATCGCTCGGGTTCAGTAACGTGTAGCCTCTAGTGCAATCGCTCGGGTTCAGTTAGCGCCCAACTCCTCACTCGGGTTCAGTTAGAGCCCAACGCCTTGCACACACGCGCATACGTACGAGAGAAACGCACATCGCTCAGCCCCCGACCACCCACCGTAACCGGGAACTCCCCGATATTTTCCTCGCCCTCGCTTCTACCACGGGTTTTTCCGTCATGGACGGCCCAAAGAATGTCATGCAGCTGCGTCTCTGGCCCGCCCAGGACGAAAAGCCCATTTTCTGTCATGATTTTTTGTCATAGAAGTAGGACCCCACCACATCTATGATGATACCGGGTTTTGTCACAATTATTGTCATAGAAGTGTCATAAGTATGACAGAAAAAAAATTCGTTCGGCCCAAAATGTCACACATATGTCTTTTTTTTGTAGTCACTGCTTTTTCTCCGGCATCCGCCTCGACCTGGCTTCCGTGGCACACCCGCAGTCCAATAGGCAGGTCGAGTGGGCCAACGGCCTCAGCCTATCCGGCATCAAGCCGCGGCTCGTCGAGCCGCTCGTCCGCTCGCCCGACAGCTGGCTCGACGAGTTGTCGGCCGTCCTCTGGAGCCTCTGCACCACGCCAAACCGGTCGACCGGGTTCACCCTGTTCTTCCTCGTCTAGGGAGCCGAAGCCATCATCCCGACCGATGCCGAGTTCAACTCGCCGCGCATCGCGATCTACACTGAAGCCGAAGCCAGGGAAGCCCACGAAGACGACGTCGACCTACTCGAAGAAGCACACCTCTTGGCACTCAGCCGGTCAGCCATCTACCAGCAAGGCCCAAGGCACTACCACAACAAGAAGATCAAGCCCCTCGCGTTCCACGAGGGAGACCTCGTCCGCCGACTCGTCCAGCAGCAAGCCGGCCATCACAAGCTGTCCACCCCGTGGGAGGGCCCCTTCATCGTCAGCAAAGCCTTGTGCGACCGCAACGTTTACTACCTCATCGACGCCCGCAAGCCAAACAAGTGCAAGAGAGACACTGCTGGCAAAGAAACAACCCGGCCGTGGAACGCAGAAGTTCTCCGCCCGTTTTACAATTAGCTGTGTGCATGTATGTATCACTTCCTTTTGTAATCATGTGAAAACTATGGAGTCCCCGAACGACGCTCGGGGGCTGCCCTTTCCGACCAAGCTATTGTGTCTCCCGCATTTATGCATTCTTCTCTTAAACCAACCCCACCACCGGTTCGAGTTGCTCGACCCGGGGGCTCGAGGGCTGGCCGGCATGGACACCACCCGCCGCCTTCCTTAGTAATTCCTGACGCGTTGAAGTCGCCGCGGCCCTCCACTTCGCCCTAAGCCACAAAACCGGCTTCGGCTGTCGGCTGGCAAGCAAAATGGGCCAAAGACCAGCGCATCACGAATACTAAGTCGAGGACCACAGGATTGCACAACCCGGCCCCGACACCTCAAGTTGCCGCACGACCAGCTGCTCGCCAACCGGCTTCGCCGGATTGCCGCCAGCCGGCCCAGTGGGTGTTTCGCTCGCGCTCAATGTTTCAAAAGCCTAAGTACCGCACACTCCTCTCAAGGGCCGAACTCCTTGTCACGGACCAGAGCCTCGGCCGTCAGACTTGCGGGGGGGGGGAGGGGGGAGGCCCAAGAGGGGAAGGTCGTAAGAAAATGGCTCAAAAGACGAAAAGCAAAGGCGCAAACATTCGCTAAATTTATACATCACAATTTAAAACCAGCCCAAGGCCAGAGTTCATTACACTCGAACATCCCCATTGGGTGGGTGGACCTGCTACCTAACAGAAATCTCTACTAAGATAAAACAGGGCAGCCTCAAGCATCCCCAGCGCCAGGTCGCGCAGCCGCCGGCTCCCCCTCGGTGGCCACCAGGTTCGCCGAGGTGCTGGTGCCTTCCTCCTCGGCATCCACATCACCATAGACGCCCGTGTCCTCGGAGGTGCCCTCTGGGTCATCAAGAAGCAGGCACGACTCCGCCATCTTCCATCCGTTCCAGCTGGAACTCATCGTGGATGGCAAACCCCGCAATGTAGCTGGCCCGGGCAGCGATTCGTCCGGCCTCCGCGCGCAGCTGGTTCTCCGCGTCGGCTCGTTGGCCCATCAGCGCGTCCAGCGCCAGATCCGGATGCCAAGACATCGCGAACCTGAGCGCCATCTCAGCACCGAAACGGGCGGCAGAAACACGCCACTCGTGAAGATGGTCCGGGCCCGCCTCCAACCACGGAGGCCGGCCAAAGGGCCGCCGTCATCGCCGCACCGGCTTCAGAGAGTCGCCCCATCTGCTCACCCAAGACTCGCAGACGAGCTTCGGCAGCGGTCACGATCTCCGGGAAGGTCCAAGCCACCTGCGGGTCAGTCCTGGAGCCCACAACCCCCTGCGGGTCTCACTGAAAGCAGACGGCCTCCTTCGCCAGTTGGCGCGTCTCCGGGAAGGCCCCTGTCAAAAAGAAGAGCAAGTTAGATCAATCACCAAGGGGAAGAAGCCGGCATCCCCACCCGGCAGAACCCAAGGAAAGCACTTACTAGAGAAGGACTCTTCCAGGAGCTCCACTTCGAGCAACGTACCACGCCGCTCCAAGGCAATGCATGGTGCGGTCACGCTCCTGGAGCGTCTTCTCCAGGTCGGCAACCGTGGAAAGGGCCGCCTTCAGCTCGGCGTCCTTGGCCTCGGCCTCCTCGCGGCAGCGGGTTTCCACCTGACGGGCCTCCTCCGCCGCGGCCCCAGCACCTTCAAGCGTTCCACCTCGGCCTGGGGCTGGCCCTTATCGTCGGCCAGCTTACCGCGTTGCTGGTAAGCCTCGGCAAGGGCCCGCTGCACCTCCAAGACCTCGGCAAGGGCCCGCTGCGCTGATAACCCACAAGTATAGGGGATCGCAACAGTTTTCGAGGGTAGAGTATTCAACCCAAATTTATTGATTCGACACAAGGGGAGCCAAAGAATATTCTAAAGTATTAGCAGTTGAGTTGTCAATTCAACCACACCTGGATAACCTAATATCTACAGCAAAGTATTTAGTAGCAAAGTAGTATGAAAGTAATGGTAACGGTAGCAAAAGTAATAGCAGCAGTTTTGTAGTGATTGTAACAGTGGCAATGGTAAAGTAAATAAACGAAGAACAATATGTGAAAAGCTCGTAGGCATTGGATCGGTGATAGAGAATTATGCCGGATGCGGTTAATCATGTAACAGTCATAACCTAGGGTGACACAGAACTAGCTCCAATTCATCAATGTAATGTAGGCATGTATTCCGAATATAGTCATACGTGCTTATGGAAAAGAACTTGCATGACATCTTTTGTCCTACCCTCCCATGGCAGCGGGGTCCTATTGGAAACTAAGGGATATTAAGGCCTCCTTTTAATAGAGTGCCGGACCAAAGCAATAACACCTAGTGAATACATGAACTCCTCAAGCTACGGTCATCACCGGGAGTGGTCCCGATTATTGTCACTTCGGGGTTGCCGGATCATAACACATAGCAGGTGACTATAGACTTGCAAGATAGGATCAAGAACTCACATGTATTCGTGAAAACATAATAGGTTCAGATATGAAATCATGGCACTCGGGCCCTAGTGACAAGCATTAAGCATAGCAAAGTCATAGCAACATCAATCTCAGAACATAGTGGATATTAGGGATCAAAATCTAACAAAACTAACTCGATTACATGATAAATCTCATCCAACCCATCACCGTCCAGCAAGCCTACGATGGAATTACTCACGCACGGCGGTGAGCATCATGAAATTGGTGATGGAGGATGGTTGATGATGACGATGGCGACGGATTCCCCTCTCCGGAGCCTCGAACGGACTCTAGATTAGCCCTCCCGAGAGAGTTTAGGGCTTGGCGGCGGCTCCGTATCGTAAAACTCGATGAATCCTTCACTCTGGGTTTTTTCTCCCCGACCACGAATATATGGAGTTGGAGTTGAGGTCGGTGGAGCTCCAGGGGGCCCACGATGCAGGGGGCGTGCCCAGGGGGGCAGGCGCGCCCCCGCCCTTGTGGAGAGGGTGTGGCCCCCCTGGCCTTGATTCTTTCGCCAGTATTTTTTATATTTTCCAAAATAAATCTCCGTTGATTTTCAGGTCATTCCGAGAACTTTTGTTTCTGCACAAAAAAAACACCATGGCAATTCTGCTGAAAATAGCATCAGTCCGGGTTAGTTCCATTCAAATCATGCAAGTTAGAGTCCAAAACAAGGGCAAACGTGTTTGGAAAAGTCGATACGACGGAGACGTATGAACTCCCCCAAGCTTAAACCTTTGCTTGTCCTCAAGCAATTTAGTTGATAAACTGAAAGTGATAAAGAAAAACTTTTACAAACTCTGTTTGCTCTTGTTGTTGTAAATATGTAAAGCCAGCATTCAAGTTTTCAGCAAAGATTATGACTAACCATATTCACAATAACATTTAGGTCTCATGTTTACTCATGTCAATGGCATAATCAACTAGCGAGCAATAATAATAAATCTCGGATGACAACACTTTCTCCAAACAATCATAATATGATATAACAAGATGGTATCTCGCTAGCCCTTTCTGGGACTGCAAAACATAAATGCAGAGCACCTTTAAAGATCAAGGACTGACTAGACATTGTAATTCATGGTAAAAGAGATCCAATCATAGTCATACCCAATATAAATTAATAGTAATGGATGCAAATGACAGCGGTGCTCTCCAGCTGGTGCTTTTTAATAAGAGGGTGATGAATCAACATAAAAGTAAATAGACAGGCCCTTCGCAGAGGGAAGCAGGGATTTGTAGAGGTGCCAGAGCTCGATTTTGAAATAGAGATAAATAATATTTTGAGCGGTATACTTGTCCACATAACAACCGAGAGATGGTGATATCTTCCATGCTACACATATTATAGGCGGTTCCCAAATAGAATGGTAAAGTTTATACTCCCCCTCCACCAACAAGCATCAATCCATGGCTTGCTCGAAACAACGAGTGTCTCCAACTAAAAAGAGTCCCGGGGGAGTTTTGTTTGCAATTATTTTGATTTGGTTTGCATAAAGCATGGGACTGGGCATCCCGGTGACCAGCCATTTTCTCGTCAGTGAGGAGCGGAGTCCACTCCTCTTGAGAATAACCCGCCTAGCATGGAAGATACATACATCCCTAGTTGATACATGAGCTATTCGAGCATACAAAACAGAATTTCATTTGAAGGTTTTGAGTTTGGCACATAGAAATATACTTGGAACGATAGGTAGATACCGCATATAGGAAGGTATGGTGGACTCATATGGAATAACTTTGGGGTTGAAGGGATTGGATGCATAAGTAGTATTCTCGCTTAGTACAAGTGAAGGCTAGAAAAAACTGGGAAGCGGCCAGCTAGAGAGCGACAACAGTCATGAACATGCATTAAAATTAATAAACATTGAGTGCAAGCATGAGTAGGATAGAATCCACCATGAACATAAATATCGTGAAGGCTATGTTGATTTGTTTCAACTACATGCGTGAACATGTGCCATGTCAAGTCACTTAAATCATTCAAAGGAGGATACCACCCTATCATGCCACATCACAACCATTTTAGTAGCATGTTGGCACGCAAGGTAAACCATTATAACTCCTAGCAAATTAAGCATGGCATAAGCAACTATAATCTCTAATTGTCATTGCAAACATGTTTATTCATAATTGGCTGAATCAGGAACGATGAACTAATCATATTTACAAAAACAAGAGAGGTCGAGTTCATACCAGATTTTCTTATCTCAATCAGTCCATCATATATCGTCATTATTGCCTTTCACTTGCACGACCGAACGATGTGAATAATAATAATAGTGCACGTGCATTGGACTAAGCTGGAATCTGCAAGCATTCAATAAACAGGAGAAGACAAGGCAATACGGGCTCTGGGTTAAATCAACAATAATGCATAATAGAGCCACTTCAACATTTTCATTATGGTCTTCTCCTCTCGACCCCCAAAGAAAAAGAAAAGAAATAAAACTATTTACACGGGAAAGCTCTCAACAAGCAAAATAAGAACAAGAAATCTTTTTCGGTTTTCTTTTGATTATTACTACTACAGCAAGAAAAGTAAACTAGCTAAAGGCTACTACTAAATGTTTTTGGTTTTTATTAAGGTTTTTCAATCACACAAGAAGAAAGCACAAAAGGGAAAATATACTAGCATGGATAATACAGTGAAAAAGTATGAGCACCGACAACTAGCAATGAGTGTGTGAACATAAATGTAATGTCGGTGAGGAATACGTACTCCCCCAAGCTTAGGCTTTTGGCCTAAGTTGGTCTACTGCCACGGCTGGCCTGGCGGATATCCGAAGTTGTATCTGGGGTCGTACTGAGATGCAGCGGCTGTTGCATCGTGGGCTGCAGCTTGGAGGCGGGCTGTCTCCGTCCTCCTCTTATACTCATCCGCCTCCTCTCTGGTTATAAAATATCTCCCTTTTGCCTGAAAGTCAAAGAAAGTAGGAGCAGGGAGAGCGACGTGATAGGTGCGTCGTCTGTCAAAGATTAGTCGGTACTGGAGGAACTGATCGTTCCTCTCAACAAACTGATGACGAACAATAGCCTCATAATCTAAATAAACGGGAGGCAACTCAATATCATATTCACGTATGGGTACACCAAGAAAATTGGCTAAACGGGTTGCATAAATTCCACCAAAGTAATCTCCATTAAATCTATTGTTATGCAACCTACGTGCAATAATGGCTCCCAAATTATAATGTTTATCTCCTAATACAGCACTCCTTAGAACACTGAGATCAGGGACACATATGTGACATGCTTCATCCTTACCATTTATGCACCTACCTATGAAGAGAGCAAATTAATGTATAGCAGGAAAATGAATGCTCCCTATGGTAGCTTGTGTTATATCTCTAGACTCCCCCACAGTTATACTAGCAAGAAAATCTCTAAACTCAGACTTGCGAGGCTCACTAGTGCTACCCCATTGTGGAAGTTTGCAAGCAGTATTAAAATCCTCTAAGTCCATAGTATAAGAATTTTCATAAAGATCAAACAGGACAGTTTGAGAATTACGTGATGATGAAAATTCAAACCTTCTCACAAAGGAGTCTATGAGATAGTGGTACTGACGACACTTATCTGCCTCGAAGCTCACAAGATCAGCGTTACGCACATATGCGTTAAATTCTTCCTTGATTCCTGCTCGATCCATGAAGTCCTCTGAAGGCCATTCACAAGCCCGCACTTGGGCTTCCCTTGGTGGTTCATCGTCAGCATCGCACATTGCGAGCCTGGGTCCTTGCTTCCTTGAATGGCCACCTTGGTACATTTTCCTAAACATATTTCTTCCTCTGAAAAATTTCTGAAATTTTTAGTGACTTCAAATAAAAGTGAACCAAACCCAACAAAATTGATAGCAACTACTCCCACAAGTTCCTAGAGACTATCTCATGCATTAGAACTAATTGGGACCATATAAATTTGACATGCAAGCTCAAGAACATGGTCACCTAGGCAGCACAAATTTGCAATGAATAAAGCAGTAGAACAAAAACTAATTGGACCATTGGAGGAGTCACATACCAAGGAACAATCCCCCAAAGCAGTTTTGTGATAGGTGCTTTGAGCAAGGAGATCGAAAATCGCAGCAAAATGAGCTAGAACTCGTGCTTGAGCTGGTTGGTGATTTTTGGGAGGAAGAAGGAGTGTGTGGTGGCTGGAATAAGTGGAGGGGAGCCACCATGGGCCCACGAGGCAGGGGGCGCGCCCAGGGGGTGGGCGCGCCCTGGACCCTCGTGGCCAGGTGATTGCTCCCCCTGATGTGTTCTCAATGCCAGATATTCTCAAATATTCTAGAAAAAATCGTATTTCATTTTTGGGGCATTTGGAGAACTTTTATTTTCGGGGTAATTTTTATTGCACGGATAAATCAGAAAACTGACAGAAAATACTATTTTTGCTTTATTTCAACTAAATAACAGAAAGTAAAAGGAGGGTATAGAAGGTTGTGCTTTCTAACTTCATCCATCTCATGCTCATCAAAAGGAATCCACTAACAAGGTTGATCAAGTCTTGTTAACAAACTCATTCCGAATCGCATGAAACCGAAGAAATTTCGAATAACACTATGTTACCTCAACGGGGATATGCACATCCCAATAATAACAATATCATATTTCTTCTTGACAGTAGGAAGAGGAAATTCAAAACCTCCAAAAATAATCGATGGAATTTTTCCAATAGAGTTTATACTATGAACTTGAGGTTGTTTCCTCAGAAAGTGTACGGTATGCTCATTGCCATTAACATGAAAAGTGACATTGCCTTTGTTGCAATCAATAACAGCCCCTGCAGTATTCAAAAAGGGTCTTCCAAGAATAATAGACATACTATCGTCCTCGGGAATATCAAGAATAACAAAGTCCGTTAAAATAGTAACGTTTGCAACCACAAAAGGCACATCCACACAAATACCGACAGGTATAGCAGTTGATTTATCAGCCATTTGCAAAGATATTTCAGTAGGTGTCAACTTATTCAAATCAAGTCTACGATATAAAGAGAGAGGCATAACACTAACACCGACTCCAAGATCACATAAAGCAGTTCTAACATAATTTCTTTTAATGGAGCATGGTATAGTAGGTACTCCTGGATCTCCAAGTTTCTTAGGTATTCCAACCTTAAAAGTATAATTAGCAAGCATGGTGGAAATCTCAGCTTCCGGTATCTTTCTTTTATTAGTAACAATATCTTTCATATACTTAGCATAAGGATTCATTTTGAGCATATCAGTCAAACGCATACGCAAAAAGATAGGTCTAATCATTTCAGCAAAGCGCTCAAAGTCCTCATCATCCTTTTTCTTGGATGGTTTGGGAGGAAAAGGCATGGGTTTCTGAACCCATGGTTCTCTTTCTTTACCGTGCTTCCTAGCAACAATGTCTCTCTTATCATAACGTTGATTCTTTGATTGTGGGTTATCAAGATCAACAGCAGGTTCAATTTGTACATCATTATCATTGCTAGGTTGAGCATCAACATGAACATCATCATTAACATTATCACTAGGTTCATGTTCATTACCAGATTGTGTTTCAGCATCAGAGATAGAAATATCATTGGGATTCTCAGGTGTGTCAACAACAGGTTCACTAGAAGCATGCTGAGTCCTATCATTTTCCTTTTTCTTCTTTTTAGAAGGACTAGGTGCATCTAAATTATTTCTCTGAGAATCCTGCTCAATTCTCTTAGGGTGGCCCTCGGGATACAAAGGTTCCTGAGTCACTTTACCTCCTCTAGTTGCAACTCTAACATCAATGTCATTATTCTTACTATTCAATTCATTGAGCAAATCATTCTGAGCTTTAAGTAGTTGTTCTACTTGAGTGGTAACCATAGAAGCATGTTTACTAATGAGTTTAAGTTCACCTTTAACTCTAGACATATAATCACCCAAGTGTTCAAGCATATCGGAATTGTGTTTCAATTGTCTACCAACATAAGTATTGAAGTTCTCTTGTTTGACAATAAAATTATCAAACTCATCTAAGCATTGGCTAGCAGACTTATAACGAGGAATATCACCTTCATCAAATCTATAGAGAGAATTTACCTTTACTACCTATGTCGGGTTATCAAGACCGTGTACTTCTTCAATAGGTGATGAATTAAGACCATGTATTTCTTCAATAGGAGGTAAATTCTTAACATCTTCAGCTTTAATACCCTTTTCTTTCATAGATTTCTTTGCCTCTTGCATATCTTCAGGACTGACAAATGGAACACCCCTTTTCTTCGGAGTTGGCTTAGGAGTTGGTTCAGGAAGTGTCCAATTATTTTCATTTGTCAACATATTATTCAATAGAATTTCAGCTTGATCAACAGTTCTTTCCCTGAAAACACAACCAGCACAACTATCCAGGTGGTCTCTGGAAGCATCGGTTAGTCCATTATAAAAGATATCAAGTATTTCATTCTTCTTAAGAGGATGATCAGGCAAAGCATTAAGTAATTGGAGAAGGCTCCCCCAAGCTTGTGGGAGACTCTCTTCTTCAATTCGCACAAAATTATATATTTCCCTTAAAGCAGCTTGTTTCTTATGAGCAGGGAAATATTTAGCAGAGAAGTAATAAATCGTATCCTGTGGACTATGCACACAACCAGGATCAAGAGAATTAAACCATATCTTAGCATCACCCTTTAATGAGAACGGAAATATCTTAAGGATATAATAGTAGCGAGTTTTCTCATCATTAGTGAACAGGGTGGCTATATCATTTAATTTAGTAAGATGTGCCACAACAGTTTCAGATTCATAACCATAAAAAGGATCAGATTCAACCAAAGTAATTATATCAGGATCAATAGAGAATTCATAATCCTTATCAGTAACAAAGATAGGTGAAGTAGCATAAGCAGGATCATATTTCATTCTAGCATTCAAAGTTTTTTGTTTCAGCTTAGCTAATAATTTCTTAAGATCACTTCTATCATTGCAAGCAAGAAAATCTCTAGCGGTTTCTTCATCCATAACATAGCCCTCAGGCACAACAGGCAATTCATATCTAGGGGGAGAGTCTTCATCATCACTTTCATCAATATTATCGGTTTCAATAATTTCATTCTCTCTAGCCCTGGCAAGTTGTTCATCAAGAAATTCACCAAGTGGCACAGTAGTATCAAGCATAGAAGTAGTTCCATCATAAGTATCATGCATAGCAGAAGTGGCATCATCAATAACATGCGACATATCAGAATTAATAGCAGAAGCAGGTTTACGTGTCACAAGTTTACTCAAAACAGAAGGTGGATCAAGTGCAGAGCTAGATGGCAGTTCCTTACCTCCCCTCGTAGTTGAGGGATAAATTTTAGTTTTCTCGTATTTCAAGTTCTTCATAGTGACCAGCAGATATAAATCCCAAGTGACTCAAAGAATAGAGCTATGCTCCCCGACAACGGCACCAGAAAATAGTCTTGATAACCCACAAGTATAGGGGATCGCAACAGTTTTCGAGGGTAGAGTATTCAAACCAAATTTATTGATTCGACACAAGGGGAGCCAAAGAATATTCTCAAGTATTAGCAGTTGAGCTGTCAATTCAACCACACCTGGATAACTTAATATCTGCAGCAAAGTATTTAGTAGCAAAGTAGTATATATGGAAGTAACGGTAACGGTAGCAAAAGTAACAGTAGCAGTTTTGTAGTGATTGTAACAGTGGCAATGGTAAAGTAAATAAACGAAGAACAATATGTGAAAAGCTCGTAGGCATTGGATCGGTGATGGCGAATTATGCCGGATGCGGTTCATCATGTAACAGTCATAACATAGGGTGACACAGAACTAGCTCCAATTCATCAATGCAATGTAGGCATGTATTCCGAATATAGTCATACGTGCTTATGGAAAAGAACTTGCATGACATCTTTTGTCCTACCCTCCCGTGGCAGCAGGGTCCTATTGGAAACTAAGGGATATTAAGGCCTCCTTTTAATAGAGTACCGGACCAAAGCATTAACACATAGTGAATACGTGAACTCCTCAAACTACGGTCATCACCGGCAGTGGTCCTGATTATTGTCACTTCGGGGTTGCAGGATCATAACACATAGTAGGTGACTATAGACTTGCAAGATAGGATCAAGAACTCACATATATTCATGAAAACATAATAGGTTCAGATCTGAAATCATGGCACTCGGGCCCTAGTGACAAGCATTAAGCATAGCAAAGTCATAGCAACATCAATCTCAGAACATAGTGGATACTAGGGATCAAACCCTAACAAAACTAACTCGATTACATGATAAATATCATCCAACCCATCACCGTCCAGCAAGCCTACGATGGAATTACTCACGCACGGCGGTGAGCATCATGAAATTGGTGATGGAGGATGGTTGATGATGACGATGGCGACGGATTCCCCTCTCCGGAGCCCCGAGCGGACTCCAGATCAGCCCTCCCGAGAGAGTTTAGGGCTTGGCGGCGGCTCCGTATCGTAAAACGCGATGAATCCTTCTCTCTGGTTTTTTTCTCCCTGAATACGAATATATGGAGTTGGAGTTGAGGTCGGTGAAGCTCTAGGGGGTCCACGAGGCAGGGGGCGCGCCCAGGGGGGCAGGCGCGCCCCCACCCTCGTGGAGAGGGTGTGGGCCCCCTGGCGTTGATTCTTTCGCCAGTATTTTTTATATTTTCCAAAATAAATCTCCGTTGATATTCAGGTCATTCCGAGAACTTTTGTTTCTGCACAAAACTAACACCATGGCAATTCTGCTGAAAACAACGTGTATCCGGGTTAGTTCCATTCAAATCATGAAAGTTAGAGTCCAAAACAAGGGCAAAAGTGTTTGGAAAAGTAGATACGACGGAGACGTATCATGCGCCTTCAAGAAATACGGAAGACGAACTTACCCGCACGGCGTCCTGCGCCAACGTCGGCAGTGGCCTCCTCCTCCCCCTCGCCGTGGGCCGCGTGCTCTTCTGAGCCGGCCCGCACCACCTGCGTCGGTACTCGGTCATATGGATGCCGCATGGCGTCCAGGAGTACCTCCCGCGTCGCGTCTGGACGAACAAGAAGATAGGTAGCAGCAAAATACGGGGACCAGGGACTCACCACGGGTGCCAGGTTCGCGTGGCTGTACGAAGGCTTCCCGAACTCCCAATCCTCCCGCAGCCCGGCCTTGGAGATGTCGTTGACCCGGCGGGCGACCTGGTCTGCCGCCAGGCGCAAGTTCGACATGCGGTTGGGGTCTTGGAGTCCGGTCATCTGACCGATGATGTGGGTGCGCTGCTGTAGCGGCAGAGCCCGACGCCTGATTGAAGCAATGATGCGGTCGGTGCTGGTGAGCCCTTCCTGCCGCAGGGCGAGCGGGAGCCACAGCCCGAGGGCACATAGATCGATTGAAGGCTCGACCCCCAGGTACCCCTCGTAGAGGGTGACGGAGCCAGAGAGCTGCACGATGGCGCCCGCGCCAAGATGATGGGGCTGGAGCCCGAACAACTCCGGGAAGTTGCGGAAGAAGCTGCTCGCAAGAAGGCCGAACCCGCGCTTGAAGTGCAGGTAGAACACCACGCGCTCTGTGCCCTCGGGCTGTGGCTCCTGCTCGCCCTACGGCAGGTGCACGACGACCTCCGTCTCCCCGGCATGCGCCTGGTGATGCGGAGATACGTGATGTCATCCTTGGTGACAGTCGAGCCCATCCACGAGCCTGAAGGAAGCACCTCTCACGCCATCGACAAAACGAAGCAGGAGAAGAGATGTATAAGAATGGCGATGGAGCTCTGCTCGAAGCGGCGGGCGTCGCGGCGGGCGGCGGTCGCAAAGAGCAGAGAAAGGATGAAGAGGCAGGGGAGCACGAGCGAGAGTGATTTCCGCCGCTCCCCTCCCCCCAATTTACAACCCATGGGTCGAACGTGGGGAAGTGGGATCGTTTGCGCTCGCCCCTCCCACTTCCCCGCAATAAGTGCGCACGTACGCACGCAATAACTGCCTCGAGAATGGCAACCGACTTGCGGACACCGCAATAAATCCACGCGGGTGGGCCGAGGGTGCGCGGCGGCGGGCCCCAGCGCATCGCCCTGTCTTGTCGCCCGCGTGGCCTGTCAGGCCTGTCCGGCTTCAGGCGGCACGTGGCGCCCGCGCGAAGCCCAAAAGATTACCTCAAGATTCGATGGACTCTTCCGTTTCCTGCCCCTGCCGGGATGCCGCGATCCGGCTTCCGGAAGCCGGCACACAGTGGGTGTTGCTGGACTCGGCGGTCGCAAAACTCGCCTCCTCAGGGGGGGGGGGGGAACTGCGAAGGCCCTCCCACCCGAAGACGGCAGACCATCACAGCTTTGGGGACTACTGTCGGGGGGATGAAGCCCAGGCAGGCAACGGAACCCGGATCCTTTTCAAAAACAACGGGGCCAGCAACGCCCCTCAAGCCGGCTCGCGCTTGGCCGGGTTGCTCAACCCGGCCAAGCCCCTCGACCTGGCCAAACTCCTCGACCTGGCCCCAACAGCTGGCACAGGACGGCCTAACCCGGCACGCCAAGACTTCTCCAACAAGCCAGCTGCCCCGTTGGCGTGTTCCTCAATCCGGCCGCGGGTCAGCTCTAGTCCCATCCCAGCCGTACAATGGGACGAGTATTCATTCAGAGATGAGCAAGGCAACAGTGCCCCTGCCATGCCTCTGGTCAGCTGGGGCGTGGCAACAGTGCCCCACCTACCCGCTGACCAGGGCCGACGTGGCTATAGTGCACCCGTCATCACTGCTGACGCCAGCAAGCGGCGACCTACAGAGTGCCACTGTTAGCAGACTCAACCAGGCCACTCCCCGACGATCGACGATACGGCGAACAGTGCCCCTAGGCACACGGGGCCCACACCCGGAGAACCGGCGAGCCCTGACACACAGCTGGTCACATCACCGACTTCTCGAACGATGACAACCCGGCCCCACGGCCTTGTAACATTACCATTGTATCCCTGGGGGGTTGCCCTATAAAACCCCCAGAACCCTCATGCATCCGGGCGAACACCAACGGACCGATCTATAGAACACTCACACACCCAAGGAGAGGGCGCAGCCTAAGCCTTGGCCTGCCTTCCTTCTTCCTCCGTACAGCTCCAGGAGCAACTCTGTACTGTTACATATAAACCACACTCGGCAGGACTAGGGGTGTTATCTCTCCGGAGAGCCCCGAACCTGGGTATGTCTTGCGTCCCATTCTCGCTCATGCCGACCTCGCCCTGGATCCCACCAGTGCCCTCGAGCCTCCTCTCCTTAGCCATCCCTTGGCATCTGTCGTGGGCCCACCACTAAAATAACCTAGGGCGATACGGCACTAGCTCCAGTTCATCAATATAATGTAGGCATATATTCCGTAAATAGTCATACGTGCTTATGGAAAGAACTTGCACGACATCTTTTGTCCTACCCTCCCGTGGCAGCGGGGTCCTATTGGAAACTAAGGGATATTAAGGCGTCCTTTTAATAGCGAACCGGAACAAAGCATTAACACATAGTGAATACACGAACTCCTCAAAGTACGGTCATCACCAGGAGAAGTATGGGTTTCTGTCACTCCGGGGTTACCGGATCATAACACGTAGTAGGTGACTATAACTTGGAAGATCGGATCTAGAACATGGATATAATGCTGATAACATAAACGGTTCAGATCTGAAATCATGGCACCCAGGCCCAAAGTGACAAGCATTAAGCATGGCAAAGTCATAGCAACATCAATCTTAGAACATAGTGGATACCAGGGATCAAGCCCTAACAAAACTAACTCGATTACATGATGAATCTCATCCAACTCCTCACCGACCAGCGAGCCTACGAAGGGATTACTCACTCCCGGTGGGGAGCATCATGGAATTGGCGATGGAGAAGGGTTGGTGATGATGAAGAACGAAGACCCCCCCTCTCCGGAGCCCCAAACGGACTCCAGATCTGGCCTTGATGTCTACTACGCAACCTTCTTCTTGTAGACGTTGTTGGGCCTCCAAGTGCAGAGGTTTGTAGGACAGTAGCAAATTTCCCTCAAGTGGATGACCTAAGGTTTATCAATCTGTGGGAGGCGTAGGATGAAGATGGTCTCTCTCAAAAAACCCTGCAACCAAATAACAAAGAGTCTCTTGTGTCCCCAACACACCCAACACAATGGTAAATTGTATAGGTGCACTAGCTCGGCGAAGAGATGGTGATACAAGTGCAATATGGAAGGTAGATATAGGTTTTTGTAATCTTAAAATATAAAAACAGCAAGGCAGCAAGCGATAAAAGTGAGCGTAAACGGTATTGCAATGAGTTGAAACAAGGCCTAGGGTTCATACTTTCACTAGTGCAAGTTCTCTCAACAATAATAACATAATTGGATCATATAACTATCCCTCAACATGCAACAAAGAGTCACTCCAAAGTCACTAATAGCTGAGAACAAACGAAGAGATTATTGTAGGGTACGAAACCACCTCAAAGTTATCCTTTCTGATCAATCTATTCAAGAGTCCATAGTAAAATAACACGAAGCTATTCTTTCCATTCTATCTATCATAGAGTTCATACTAGAACAACACCTTAAGACAAAAATCAACCAAAACCCTAATGTCACCTAGATACTCCAATGTCACCTCAAGTATCCGCGGGTATGATTCTACGATATGCATCACACAATCTCATATTCATCCATACAAACCAATACAAAGTACTTCAAAGTTTCTACCGGAGAGTCAAGACAAAAACATGTGCCAACCCCTATGCATAGATTCACGAGGTTACGGAACCCGCAAGTTGATCACCAAAACATACATCAAGTAGATCACGTGATATCCCATTGTCACCACAGATAAGCACATGCAAGACATACATCAAGTGTTATCAGATCCTTAAAGACTCAATCCGATAAGATAACTTCAAAGGGAAAACTCAATCCATTACAAGAGAGTAGAGGGGGAGAAATATCATAAGATCCAACTATAAGAGCAAAGCTCGCGATACATCAAGATCGTGCCGAATCAGGAAGATGAGAGAGAGAGATCGAACACATAGCTACTGGTACATACCCTTAGCCCCGAGGGTGAACTACTCCCTCCTCATCATGGAGAGCGCCGGGATGATGAAGATGGCCACCGGCGAGGGATCCCCCCCCCTCCGGCAGGGTGCCAGAATAGGGCCCCGATTGGTTTTTGGTGGCTACAAAGGCTTGCGGCGGCGGAACTCCCGATCTATTGTGCTCCCCGATGTTTTTAGGGTATATGGATATATATAGGCGAAAGAAGTCGGTCAGGGGAGCGACGAGGGGCCCACGAGGGTGGGGGGCGCGCCCAGGGGGTAGGGCGCGCCTTCCTGCCTCGTGGCTTCATCGAAGCTTCCCTGACGTCTACTCCAAGTCTCCTGCATTTCTTCCGTTCGAAAAATAACTCCCCCGAAGGTTTCATTCTGTTTGGACTCCGTTTGATATTCCTTTTCATCGAAACACTGAAATACGCAAGAAAACAACAATTTGGGCTGGGCCTCCGGTTAATAGGTTAGTCCCAAAAATAATATAAAAGTGTATAATAAAGCCCATAAACATCCAAAACAGATAATATAATAGCATGAATACTTCATAAATTATAGTTACGTTTGGAGACGTATCAGCATCCCCAAGCTTAATTCCTGCTCGTCCTCGAGTAGGTAAATGATAAAAGAAATAATTTATGAAGTGTGAATGCTAGCAGGTGCACAAGTTTGATCAATGATAATTTCAATCACCTTTTCTAGCATCATTATATGTCATAACAGTAGCTCATATCATAAAGCTTCTCATGATCAAGTAACAAGCTATTCACATGCTAAAGTATAGATCATAAACTTTCTTGAAAACTAACAAACTATGTTCTCAGTCATCAAACAATTGCAATTCATCTTATTTTCAGGAAGGGTCTATGTAAGAGCTTTGATTTAGCAAATCCCACATACTCAACTATCATATAGTCTTCCATGATTGCTACCACTCAAAGCATATTTTTAGAACAAATAGCATTCATCATACACGGAGAAAGATAGGGGCTTAATGTTTCGCCTCCCAACTTATTTATCATATAGATAATTGTCAACAATAATAATTCATGATCAAATATATTTGAATGGCCATATATGCTTAGATCTTTCCATCACATGATGCTTGCCAACTAAAGAGTAGGTTGGAATGAGAAGGAATACTACTGACTCTTGCATAAAAGTAAAAGATAGACCCTTCGCAGAGGGAAGCAGGGATTTGCAGAGGTGCCAGAGCTCGAAGCTAAAACAGAGATGAAAATAATTTTGAGAGGTATGCTTTCATTGTCAACATAACAACCAAGAGTTCCCAATATCTTCCATACTAGATACATTATAGGCGGTTCCCAAACAGAAAGGGAAAGATTTTACTCCCCCTCCACCAACAATCACACTGCACGGCTTGTCCGAAACAACGGGTGCTGTCGTGGTTTTGTCACGGCAGATGTCCTAGAGAAAGGACTTAGTCGTGGAGCCATCGCTACGGGTTAGCTTAAAGGGGTTAAATCGGACAAGGGACGCAAGAGAGTTTTATACTAGTTCGGCCCCTTACGATGAAGGTAAAAGCCTACGTCTAGTTGTGATGGAATTGATGGGGTTTCGATGACCAGGGAGCGAATACGCTTTGCCTGAGTCTCGAGTTGTTGCCTGTCTTTGAACCGCCGCCGCGTCGTCCCCTTATATACATGGGTTGACGCCCGTCGGTTTACAAAATCCGAGGCCGACTCATAATCGTGTCCGGCTCGGTCTCTGCTACTTCTATCTTACAACACAAGTTTACATATCAATGCCGGTTTATGTCTACAGGCCTTAAACCGGCTTTGGGCCCTGGGCCTACTTGAATCGTCACCGTATGTCTTCATGTACTTCAGATACAGAGGAACTACTCATGGGGTTAACCCGGCCTCTCCTGGCCGGTTTACGCCCAGTGGTAAAATACCCAACATTAGGCCCCAGATTGATTTGAACTGGTTCATGTCAATCCTCAACACTTAAGAAATTTGCTTCTTCAACATCTTCACATAATCTTGTAAACCGTCGTGACGTCATCTTCTAGGATCATGGTAAACCCCCGTGACGTCACCCGCTATTTAAAACTCTGTATAATCCAGCTTCATTAATGAGCCTCCGACAATCGAGGCGACAACTCCGCCTCATATCCAAAAATTCGGCTCCTCGATTTTCGTGCCTGTCGTTTATCTCCCTTATAAATAGGGCCAGGGGGTCTTTCCATTTTCCCCCTCGTACCTCTTCGCATCATCGTCATCCTCGTGACGCCCGAGCCTTCGACCTCAGCCGCCGCCGTCAACCTTCGACTGCTGCACCAACCTTGGCCGCTGCATCGACCTGAACGTACCAGAGCTCCTCCGCGCGCCGCCGCTGCTCGACAGCCTCCGTAAGTCTCCCCTTTCTCTTACCATAGATCTGCACTTAGGGTTTCTGTCGTTCATCAGTGTTCTTTGCCGCCCTTCTTTATCCTTACTTATATCCATGGATTAGATCCAAAAACCACATAGATCTCGCGCGGCAGTAGTTTTAGCACCTGTTTGATATCCAACTCATCTCGTTTAAGTAGAAAATCCCATCTGAACCTTCATCAACTGCTTCGGTACCAATATTTAGGTCTGAATATATTTTCATTTTCTGACTTGCGGTAGATCCAAAATTACAATGCCAACTTGTGAAACCTGTTTTTCCCTTCACTTATACATCTTTAATACCAGATTGGGTGGTTTAACTTCACATACAAAATGATGACCCAGTAGATACCATTAGTTCCCTGTTGAACCGCCAATGCTTTCATCATTGTACTGTTTCCATTGTCAGACTCCGGTTTACGAATAACCAATTCCGGTTTATCAATATGCTTGTATCCTTATACTGCTGTATAGTTGTCCACTGTAAATCTTAAACCGGCAATAATCATGTTTCAGATTTCCATTGTCATGGCCAAGCAAGTGTATGAATGCAATTGGGCTCCTTCTCGAGTAACAGAGGAACAATTAAACAATCTTGTTAAAACGGGCGCTTTAGCCATGAAAGATGTCATCCATTGGAGGGTCCCTGGCCCGGAAAGTCCTCCTACACCCAAGGACGGAGAGGTAGTCATGTTTGCTGACCATCTCGGACGAGGTTTTAGCCCTCCCGGTTCAAAACTTTTCCGGGATGTACTGGCCAATTTTCAACTGCGCCCTCAAGACATCGGTCCCAATTCTGTAACCAACATCTGCCACTTCCAACTCCTTTGTGAGGTTTATCTGCAAGAGGAACCTTCAGTCGAACTGTTTAGGGATTTCTTTCACTTAAACCGTCGCACAGAGTTCTCAGATGGACCCAATACGGAATTGGGAGGAATGGCGGTTCAGAAAAAGAAGGAAGTCACCTTCCCTCATCCCAAACTCCAGAGTCACCCCAAAGAGTGGAACCAGACTTGGTTTTACTGCATGGATACATCTCCATCTGATGAAAATCCTTTGCCGGGTTACCGCCCTGAACGTCTTAGCAACACACATGCTTTTCCTTAGAGGTTGACAGCAAGAGAAAGGGCCAACTATGCTCCCCAATTATCAAAGCTTAGAGCCTTCATGGCAAACGGTTTGACAGGAGTTGATCTTGCTCGTTGCTGGATAACCTGGAGTATTCTGCCCTTAAGCCGGCGCCCCTGTTTGATGTGTGAGTACACGGGGAGTTTGAAGGATGCCCAGCGGCACATTGACATTCAGCTTACAGATGCAGAAGTCACTGAGGCTGTAAAAAAGATACTGAACGAACCGGAGGCCGTCTGTGCCCAAACCGGACTACTCCCTTTCTATACCTTCAACAAACCGCCAGCTGTAAGAATCATATAATCTTTTTATCTGAAGTTGCTTCTGTCCAAATATTCTCTGAAAGTGTGATTATTTTCTGACAGGGTGATGATCCGTTCTGGAACAAGAAACTGTCACAAGACAAACCGGCAAAGCCGCAAGACAAATCGGTCAAAGCAGTTCGTCCAAAGACCAAGGTTATTAAAAAACCTGCCAAGAGAAGGACTACTGCATCCTCCGGTCCACCAGCTGATGATGATGTGGGTAATCCGGAACCAGAGATAGAACTTGACTCTCTTGGTTCATTTTTCGTACATCTCATTGACAATGATTATTATCAGGACGACACTGAAGGCAGTCATGCTGAGGACATAGAGGTAACCATTCTTTCCTCCGATTCAGATCCTCTGCAAACATCAAAAATCCGTCAAGCAAACCGGAAAGTAAAATTTTCTCACCCTCTTGCTTATTTGGACCCAAACTTTCTTTTGAAGACGCAGCAGCACGAGGCTCGCCGTACAATCCGGCACAGCGGCCAAGTAGTTACCTCCGCCGGTTTACTGAACAGTCCGGTTCGGAAACGCCGATCATAGGTCTCTTATCCCATTGATACTTCATGCCCAAAAGCAGGTTGTTTTCGCCAGCCTCTTAACCCGTCTGATTGAAATTATCAGGGTACTTCTCACTCATCCTCTAGCGAGTCATCGGCCACACAACTTTCACCCCTCAAAACAGTTCCTGGGTGAGCTATGCACATGTCTTTATTCTTGATGTGTTATCTTTGCATATTGTACTAATCCTTATGTCTATCTCTTCTCAGCGCCAAGCCAAGACCCAGCAAGAAGGCTCGGTTAAGCAAACCGGCTGATGAAAATGTAGCTGCTGAACCGGAAGCAACTCCAGATCTAGAAGAAACCGAAGCTGACGACATGCTTAATGATCCGCCGCCTCAAGACCATGACTTCCTTTGCGAACAAGTGCAAGTTGACACTACCAGCCATGCAGACCGGCCAACCAGTCCTGTCCGAACTGATGACAAACCGGCCAGTCCGGTTAAGGGTACTGATAAACCGCCAACTCCAGCGAAGGCTGCTGATGACCAAGATGATGACATTATGATTACTGGCACTGGCCACACCACTCCTGGCAACCCTGTCACTTTGTCAAAGCATACTGGCAAGGACGAGCTTTCTGCTATCGGCAAAGGCAAATGGAATGCCGATTTATCAAGCTACGCCAATCTCAATGCTCAAGACATTCACTCTGGCTTCTTGAACCGTCTGTATACCAGTCGTGACTATGAAGCTAGTTTGGTAAACTTGATGAAGGAGCGATATGAGGTAACTACTATTTTTCTCCTTTGTCCAATTGCAGTTTATCAACTCCTATTAGCCCCCAAGTGACGGTTTATGATACCAATCTAAACCGGGACTTTTGTCATAACTTAACTTTGCATACTTAGCTTCCAGGGACTGGATTACCTTTTTAAGATGAACCGGTTCCTTAAAATTTGCCATACTGCTCTTTCACCGGTATAGCCCCCAAGGGCCGGTTTAACTTTATAAAGATGAACCGGGACTGTAGAAGAATTCCCATACCAACAGTTTTTGAGCAAACACACATTAGCCCCCAAGTGTCAAGATTAATACTTGTATTGTGCTTGGGACTTGTAGAAATGTCTGATAAGGAGCAAATATGCATTAGCCCCCAAGTATCAAGGGGATAACTTGTTATGTGCTTGGTACTTCAAATATGTACTGTCAACTCATTATGTATCTGTCTCTTAGGCTGAGCTGAGCAAGAAGGAAAGCGAAACCGCCGATCTGCAAGAGAACATCAAGTCCCAACAGGCCGAAACTTCCAAAGCAAAAGATGAACTGACGAGCGCCTTAGCCGCTATGGAAAAGCTAAAGGAGAGCTTTGCCAAGGAGCGGGCGGATTGGAACACAGAGAAATCCGCTTTGAGAAAAAGAGCTAAAGACGCAGAAGCAGCTCTCAAACCGGTGGTAGAGGAGCTGACTGGTGTAAAGCGGCAAGTACATGCGATGACCGCTGCTGTGTTTGGTAAGCATCTTTTCCTTAATACTTTCAACATATCTTCCCATGCGTTGCCGGTTTACTGATGTTTGCAATGATGCAGGAACTCGCATTAGTCATCTGGGCTCTGATGTTCAGAAGAAGCTGAAGGCTACCTACACGCTGATAGAACAACTGTATACCGGCGCTCAACGAATTATCTGCACCGCTTCTCACAATAAGCCGCCCCGACATTAATCAGGGATACCTTAGACAGGCTATCTATGCTGCCTGCCCGGGTAGAAGAGCTAAAGAGGTCTGCTGCAAGGGCTGGCGCTCTGACCGCTCTAACCCGGGCAAAGGCGTGGGTGCCTGATCTTGATCCGGTGGACGTGGCTAAAGGCTTCCCAAGCTTAAAAGAAGACGGATCAGAATTTGGCCAGGAGGATCTGCGCACCATAAACCGGAAGTACGTCCACTGGCTTGTCAATTGGCTAAAGAAGTTGATCTCTCACACTATCAGGCAAGCTATGATGATAGGACCAGACGGGTTGCAGCGCCAATTCCAGAAGCGCAAAATCTGATCCCTCCAATCCGTAAGCACACTTATGCCCCTGATATTGAACCGTCAACCCTTATAAGCGATGAAGCTGTGTTCCAAGCTTTAACTGGGATCGACTGGACAACTATTGACTTCCAGCCGCTGGGTAGAGACGAAGAAGATGAACCGGTGCAAGGTGATCCGCAGCCGTCAGGTCAAGCTGATAAGCAATCATAATCCAGGGGTCGGTTTAATATTCCACGCTGCAATGCTTAATGAGAAACAATTATCCCTTTGGGCATTGAAACGCCTTGTAATAGGCTAGTTAAAACACTTGGTCTATTATGCCTTCGTGCATATTTTATCTGTAACTGATGCGTGTTAATCCGTCATGCTTAAGATATGATGTTCATAATCCATAGCTATTTATTCAATCTGTTCCTGCAGATAAGAAGCTTAAAGCGCCCTGGCGGTTTACCACCGGGCGGGTCATGATACCCAAATATATATATGACCAAGGTTTGTAACCAAGGTTGTAAAAGATAACCAAATATGGAAATACATGATACCTGTGACCTTTAGGTATAGTGTTGGCTGATCAACCTTGTAATGAGGGTAATAACCCTAATCCAGAGTAAAAGTAACTCCTGCTATATGATGCCGATTTACAATAAAACCGTTCAGGGTTGTGATAAACACCGGTTTATTCCATACTGGTGACTTTGAGTCAAAACCAGACCGGGCTGATAGTCTCCGGATTATAACTTGAATATGTACTGACAACTTGTAGTTGACAGCCTAACCGGGTTGATAAACACCGGTTTGAAAACATCACAAATTTTATCAAAAGAAAGAGAAACTTAGCAAAAGGCAAATAAAACTGTTGTAGTCGAGGCTTTTCACGGGCTGCCAGGCCCTAAATTCGATAGCAAAGAATCTCCAAAAAACATTGTGAGCTGTGCTCAGTGGGTGCCTATGTTTGAGCTGTTGTTTTACAACACTCTCTTTGGCCCCGAATTGATTTGGCTTTGAGCCGATCAAGAGGTGTGACTGTGGTTCGGATACGACCCAGCCCCAAGTGATGCTGTGGCATTGCGCCGATCAAGAGGCGTAGCTATGGTTCGGGCTCGACCAAGCCCCCAAGTGATGCTGTGGCATTGCGCCGATCAAGAGGTGTAGCTATGGTTCGGATACGACCAAGCCCCCAAGTGATGCTGTGGCATTATGCCGATCAAGAGGTGTAGCTATGGTTCGGATACGACCAAGCCCCCAAGTGATGTTGTGGCATTACGCCGATCAAGAGGTGTAGCTATGGTTCGGATACGACCAAGCCCCCAAGTGATCTAATATCAACCTTTGAGAAGCTAAATCAAGGGGTAAACCGGACACCACTTTGTAAGCTCCATGTAACCACACATGATGTAAGAAAACAACAGATACCCCGCTTTAGCTGAGGTTCCGGTTTATTGTATTGATCATAATATATACAATGTCATAATATGTACATAAGCAGAGCCTGTAGCTCAAGTATAGTAGGGCCGAAGATGAGCAATATTCCACGGCCGGTTGGTCTGCTCCTCCGATATACGTGAGTCTTTGCGCTCTCGAACATTGATTAGGTAGTATGACCCGTTGTCACGACCGGTTTTTCAATAAAATAATTATTGAGAAACCAATCCCTGTTACGGACCAGCGAGGAAGAATTCCTTCTCACTGATAGACAATACATTGGTCACAGAAGAAAAATACCAGGAGTGCTAAACATAATACAAGGTTGAGCAGAGACTGCCCAACAATTTATTACATGCACGCCGATAAAACAATACGGCGGATAGGGTGGCAAACTACTAACTCACGATGAAAACGGTGGTGGAAATATCATCACGAAGCGAGTGACATGATTCCAGACTACTACAACTCTTCGAGCGTCGGAGCGAGGCTCGAGAAGACTTATTGCGGGTGGCGGAAGCGTAAACGATACAAGTGACCAATATCCGGGATCGCGCAGGACTGACTGGGACTCCTCTAGGCGTCGGACGCGCTATCAAACTCTTCATCCAAGAGATCGCCTTCGTCAACATCTGGCCAAATCAACAAGCCAGGTGAGTACTATGAAAGTACTCGCAAGAAAGTTCGGACATAAGGTATAACAAATGCAAACATGAAGCACATGAATAAGTTAACCAGTGCGATCAGACATAGAGATAATAAATACTGGGTGCCAAGCGAGGGTCTGAATGACGCCTCGAGCGGAAACTGCAGAATAGTAATACTGGTGCCAAACGAGTGTCTGAAAGACTCCTCGAGCGGAAAATACGGAATAATAATACAGGTGCCAAACGAGTGTCTGAAAGACTCCTCGAGCGGAAAATACAGAATAATAATGCAGGTGCCAAACGAGTGTCTGAAAGACTCCTCCAGCGGAAAATACAGAATAATAATGCAGGTGCCAAATGAGTGTCTGAAAGACTCCTCGAGCGGAAAATACAGAATAATAATGCCACAGTCGGGCGTCGGGGCGACACCACATAAAGGGCTTATAACAGAAAAATAAAGACAGTACATGCCACAGTCGGACGTCTGAGCGACATCGCATAAAGGGCTTATATTGTAACACAACAATACAATAGTTCGGGAATATAACTTATCACAAGCACGAGACAATTATAGTGTTAGCCCATCCACAGGAATAACAATGAAATTAATTTTTTTACCACTTGAGCTTGTTCACCGGGGGCAAGTTTTTCACACGGATAGATTTGGGTATGATGTCTACATTACTGATCATGGATACGATGATTTGGAAAGAATTGACTCTGCAGAGTTTGTACTTAACCACAGCCAACGGATTTCAGTAGTCACGGGGACTAGTTCCGTCTACGGTGTTCTGGAAGGAACACGTCTAACCAGTACACACCCAATTTAACCATCCGAAGCCAGGGATCACCCTCGGCAACATTCAGGAAAAACCCTGAGTCGGGGAGCCTACAACCTCGCGTAGCATGGGATCAAATTTCTATACGCGCGCTATAAGGGGGTGCCCCCCCTCTCGGTCCCAACCGGAAACACCCATGCCCCCTGATCGAATGACTGGCTTTTAATCCTGGGCCAAGGTACCATCATCCCGGCCTCTCTGCTTGGTGTGTACACGGAAAGAGGTTACCAACTTACTAAACCGTATCCTGGCAATGAGACATGTGGTAGCACGGAAAGGGGAAGGGACGATAACACGGCTCCAACCATGTTAACGTCGGAAAAAGTCGGATGACACAAGGCTGGCATGCTACAACAGTACCACCTTGCTGCCCTTCATGTCACCACATGATTAGGCCACCTCTCATCAGAGGTCATCGCAACTTTGGAACATGCGGGAAAAGATCGATAACGTGGCTCCAACCACGTTAACGTCGAAAAGAGTCGGATGACGCAAGGCTGGCATGCTACAACAGCACCACCTTGCTGCCCTTCATGTCACCACATGATTAGGCCACCTCTCATCAGAGGTCATTGCCACTTCGGAACAACCGGGTCGTTGCCTTACAAGCAACGAGATATTTACCGACACTCATATGCCACACACAAACTTTCACATGAACATGCAAAGCATCCGCCATATCAAATGTTCAAACATGCTTGCCTGGTTCGGAGAAGTCGGAGTCTAGCTCGGCGAAGTTCGCGGCTCCGTCCCCTCTCCCGGAACCTACGGCAATCACGAAACGGGGTACTAACGTGAAAACCAACACATGCACAGAAACTTTGCCAAATATTTTTCAAATAAATCCCATAAAAAACTAGAAAAAATTTGGAGATTGACAGAAAAAGAATCACTCAAAAATACCTTTTTATTAAAAAGTTATAAAGGTTTCTGTCCAGGGACCTTTCTGTAATGAAACGGAAAAGTTCCAGGGTTTTAACTGAGAAAACAGAAAACGCTTCGGCTGGGAATGCGCAAGCGCAAAGGGGAAAACGTATTTTGCCCGAAGGCGCCAACAGAAAACGGTTCGGGGAAATAAAACAGAGGCTGACACGCGGGGCCCGCATGTCAGGTTTGAAAGCTCGCCGGCGCCCGAAGACGGCGATGGACGCCAGCGTCGAACCACGGCGAGTTAGGAGAAACGGAGGGTACCAAGAGCTTCAGTGTCTTCTTCCGCATCGGTGGGTGGTGGACTCGTCCAACGGGGAGCACTACGTCGACGGCGACACTATCTCCGGCGGACGGCGGTTCGGGTGAGGTTGGGGAACTCCGGTGGAGGGCTGCAAAGTACGAATTGAGGCGCGGGTCAGAACGGGTGATGCAAGGAGAAGCTACTTGCAAGAGAATGGGGGCTGCGGAGCACACACGGGGGCGAATCGGGCTGGATCCCGTGGCGGATCGCGGCGGCCGGAGTCGAGGAAGGAGACCCCCTCGCGGCTCTTCCAGTGGCTGGGCGTGCTCTAGGGGAAGTGTAGGGCTGGTGGGTGCTCGAGTTGAAGCTCGGGGCCCCTATTTATAGGCAGATCGACGGGGTGGCCGTGAACGGAGAATCTCCGGCGAGCGATTACGGCGGAGCAGTGGGTTGGCAGGGGGTTTGAGCGGTCGAGCAGCATCAGTGGATGTTACTGGACTCGATTTGCAGCTGAACGGGGTTGGTCTTGGCGTAATGGCGTCTGCCCACGGTGAGGTGACCGCACGGGCTCATCGGCGGCAGAGAGCGTGCTCCGCGCCCTGGGGTTCACGACGAGAGCGGCAGCGCATTCGGGGGAGTGGACGGCCACGCGGCGGGCTCCGGTGGTTTGGGCGGTGCTGGGTGGAGTTGGCGGCGCCGTGTCTCCCACTGGCGCCCGCAAAGCCGCCGCCGGCGTCGGTCACGGGGCGGCGCACCTTCTGCTGCTCGTCACCGACGCCCGCAAGATGCCAGGCACTCGTGCGGTGCAGGAACGAGAGGGCGAGGACGAGGAGCAAGGCGACGCGATGGCTCTGGCGAGATCGATGCCCGTCTCTGAAGAAAACGACAGTGAGCACTGACTGAACTCTGAAGTTACTGAACCTTGACAGTGACCAAGCAATGCAGGTGTTCGACAGTAGGTTTTGGTAAAGAGATAAATTTTTCTGGAGCTGTAACTTGGTGAGATGATCACTCAAAGCACCCAGGGGCTGCATGAATTTACTTGGAATTTTTGGAGAAAGTTTTGAATGAATTTCACCAAATTTGCCAAATCTGGTCCAAACTTGCAGCTGATGTAGTTTGAAAATTTTGAACTGGAGACCAGTGGATCTTCATGGTTCTAGGTTGAGGGTTCAAAGGACTAGGAGGGGAAAGAAGTTTGGTGGTAAAAGTCCAAACAGAAAATGGAGTTCCTTTGTAAATCTCCAAGAGCTATAAGAGAAGACAGAAATTTATTTGAATAGAATTTGAATGGAAAATAAATACATGTGGGGGTTCAACTTGCTGGATTTGATGCAAATCAGGATCCAGAGGTGAGGGAAAGGTTAGGAGAGAGGATTTGCACTAATGCCATGGCAAGAAGGAATAGTTGAAAGTGGCAAAGGACTTTCCAAAAGCCATAGTGCATTCTCAAAAATATTTCAAAGGTTATTTTCTCAAATGAAGAAACATTTTGTTTTGAGCCCAAATGAAAAGCAAGAACCTCCAAGACCAAAGGAGGATCTTGGGTGAATTCAAATAAAATTTTTGCCATAAAGAGAAAAAAATATTTGAGAGGGAGAGTTCTCTTGAAATTTTTTTTTTTAAATCACTCCCTTCAAGTCAAATAAAATCTTTTGAAAAATCCAAATAAAAACTTGGGTGTCACAACACCTACCCCCTTAGGAAAAACCTCGTCCTCGAGATTTCTGCTGATCCTCAAATAGATATGGATACTCTGCTCGGAGGAAATCTTCCCTTTCCCATGTGGCTTCATCCTCAGTGTGGTTGCTCCACTGGACCCTGAAAATTTTTGTCGTTTTCTGACGGGTCCTCCGTTCAGACTCTTCTAAAATCTTTACTGGCCTTTCTCTGTAGGTGAGATCTGGTTGCATATCAATGTCCTCATGAGGTACATGTTTCTCCGGGTTACTCACACATTTCCTCAACTACGAGACGTGGAATACGTCATGGACGTCTGACAGCTCCTTGGGGAGGTCTAGTTGGTAGGCTACTGTGCCTCTTCGTGCCTTTACACGAAATGGTCCAATAAATCTTGGGGCTAGTTTCCCCTTTATTTTGAACCATTGCAGACCCCTCATAGGAGATACTCGGAGGTATACGGAATCACCAGGTTCAAAGCTGACCTCACGATGCTTCTGATCATAGTAGCTCTTTTGTCGGCTCTGTGCTGTCTTGAGTCTGTCCCTGATTTGTTTAACTTTTTCCTCGGCCTCCTTAAGCATATCTGGGCCGAAGATACGGCTGTCACCTGTTTCTGACCAATTCAATGGGGTATGAAACCTCCGTCCGTACAATGCTTCAAAGGGTGCCATTTGCAAGCTGGCTTGCTAACTGTTGTTGTACGCAAATTCGGCATACGGCAAACTCTCTTCCCAACTGGATCCATAGGTGAGCACACAGGCTCTTAGCATATCCTCTAGGATTTGGTCTACACGTTCTGTTTGTCCATCTGTCTGAGGGTGGTATGCTGTACTGAAGGCTAGTTGCGTGCCCAGAGCTTGTTGTAGGTGATCCCAAAATTTGGAGACGAATTGGGTGCCTCGGTCTGATATTATAGTCTTTGGGACTCCGTGCAAGCAAACTATATGGGAGAGATAGAGTTTTGCCAGTCTTTGTGTGGAGTAGGTAGTCTTCACGGGAATGAAGTGAGCAAACTTGGTTAGTCGGTCTGTGATGACCCAGATGGCGTCATTTCCACGCTGTGATCGGGGTAATCCGACAATGAAGTCCATTCCGATTTCATCCCATTTCCACTCCGGTATCCTGTTAGGCTGGAGTAGCCCTGCTGGCTTTTGATGCTCGGCCTTGATACGCTGGCATGAATCGCAACAAGCAATGAATGTGGCTATATCTCTTTTCATACCGTGCCACCAAAATCTTTCCTGAATGTCCTTGTACATTTTGGTTCCTCCAGGATGGATCGAGTATGGGGCGGTGTGGCTTTCTGTCAAGATCTGTTGCTTGAGTTCCTCAATGTTAGGTACGCAAAGCCTGTCCCGGTACCATAATGTTCCTTCACTGTCCGTGACGAATTCTGAAGTCTTACTACGGTTCATTTTCTTCTTTATGCCTTCGATACTGGGATGCCCCTGTTGAGCCTTCTTGATTTGTTCCACTAGGGTGGGTTGTATCTCCAGGTTCGATATGGTGCCCTCCGAGACTAACATCATATTGAGCCGAGTGAACTCTCGCTGAAACTCAGGCCTCAAGTTTTGCTGACCATCACTGTCCGGGCTGGGGTTTCGGCTAAGGGCATCGGCCACTACATTTGCTTTTCCTGGGTGGTAGTGAATACCGACGTCATAGTCCTTGACCAGTTCCAACCAGCGTCGTTGGCGTAAATTCAGCTCTGGCTGTGTGAAGATATATTTGAGGCTCTTATGGTCCGTATATATTTCACAGCGATTTCCCAACAGAAAGTGCCTCCACTCCTTGAGTGCATGTATAACTGCTGCTAGTTCCAAGTCATGTGTTGGGTAATTTTCCTCATGTTTTCGCAGCTGTCTGGAGGCATATGCGACAACTTTGCCATCCTGCATTAGCACACATCCGAGACCTTTTCGGGACGCGTCACAATACACCTCAAAGCTCTTGTGTATGTCTGGTACGGTTAAGACTGGTGCGGTTGTTAGCTTCTTCTTGAGTTCTTGGAAGCTCTGCTCACATGCTTCCGTCCATACGGATTTCTTGTCCTTCTTGAGTAACTGTGTTATAGGTTTCGCCACAGTGGAGAATCCTTCAATAAACCTCCTGTAATACCCGGCCATTCCTAGGAAACTCCGCACATCTGTGACGTTCGCGGGTGGTTTCCAGTCCAGTATGGCCTTGACCTTTTCTGGGTCTACGGCCACGCCTTCTTGGTTCAGTATATGGCCTAAGAAACCAACTTGTCTTAGCCAAAATTCGCATTTGCTAAACTTGGTGTACAACTGATGTTTCCTCAATTCTCCCAAAACAATCCTGAGGTGCTCAGCATGTTCTTCTGGTGTCCTTGAGTAAACCAGAATGTCGTCAATGAATACCACCACAAATTTGTCCATGAATTTCATGAATACTTTGTTCACGAGGTGGACGAAATATGCGGGGGCGTTTGTTAGTCCAAACGGCATCACCGTAAACTCGTATAACCCATATCTGGAAGTGAAAGCTATCTTGGGGATATCCTCTGTTCGTACCTTCAGTTGATGGTATCCTGATCTCAAATCAATCTTTGAAAATACCTTAGCTTGTGCGAGCTGGTCAAACAAATCATTTATCCGTGGCATCGGGTATTTGTTTTTGATGGTGACCATATTGAGGGCTCGATAGTCTATGCATAGTCTCAGTGTCCCATCCTTCTTCTTGGCGAACAATACGGGCGAACCCCATGGTGAGGAGCTGGCTCGTATAAACCCCTTGTCCAGTAATTCCTTTATCTGCTTCTTCAACTCCACCAATTTTGAGGGTGCCATTCTATACGGCTTCTTATAAATGGGAGCGGTGCCAGGTGCTAATTCAATGCTGAATTCGATCTCTCGGTCTGGTGGCATACCTGGTAGTTCTTCCGGGAACACATCAGGGAACTCGCATACCACTGGCACTTTTCTTAATTCTGCGATGTCCATCTTGTTCAGCTTTGGTTTCTGTGATCGTGGCCTTTCTTGAGCGGAAACTCTTATTGTCTTGCCGTGATGGTGAGTGAGAATCACTGTCCGATTGAAACAGTCGATGAATCCTTTGTTGGTGGTCAACCAGTCCATTCCTAAAATGACATCCAGTCCTTTACTTTCCAACACGATGAGATTCGCGTGGAATGGTAGTCCTTCGAACTCAATGACCACTCCTTGGCAGTAACCCTGAGCAATGTGCTTATTTCCGGGGGATTTGATGATCATAGATTTTTCCAAGGGGAGTATCGGAAAACCATGTTGCGAAACAAAACTCTTCGAAACGAACGAATGGGAAGCTCCAGAATCAAACAAAACCATGGCAGGTACTGTGTTGACAGGGAACGTACTGAGCACGATGTCTGGGGCATTCTGCGCTTCTTCCCTGGTCACATGGTTCAAGTGACCCTTCCTGTGGTTGTTGCTGGGATTGAAGTTGTTGCGCTTGGGGGCTGGATTGTTCCCACCATTGTTTGGCTTGGGTGCCGAGTCTCTTGGCTTCGGGCACTGTTTAGCATAATGCCCTTGTTGACCACAAGCATAGCAGGTGACCCCTGGACGGTATGTGAACTCCTTGTCTCTGGCATGAAATTGTCCGACGGGTCTTGGCTCAGTAGCCGTGGATCTCCTCGTGTCTGTCCTTGGGACCTCAGTCTTGCCTCGGTTGCTGCGGGCAAGAGTCGTCTTGTCCCTCTTCCGCTTGCGGATATCTTCCAGACTACGGCGCTCATTCTCCAGGGTGATGGCCTTGTCCACCAGCGTCTTAAAATCCGGAAAGGTGTGTACAATCAGTTGGCATCTTAATGCTGGTGCCAGGCCATCCAGGAATTTTTCCATCTTCTTATTTTCTGTCATGTGCTCGTCGTAGGCATAACGAGACAGTTGGGTCAACTGGCCGTCGTATTCTGTGACGGTCATGCCTCTTTGCTTCAGGTCATCAAACTCTCTCTTCTTGATCTTTAGGATGCTCCTGGGAATGTGTGCCCCACGGAAGCCTTCCTTGAATTCTTCCCAGGTGATGTTGTGTTCCCTGGGGTGCATGTGTAGGAAGTTTTCCCACCATGCTGCGGCTGCTCCAGTAAGGTAGTGTGGTGCATAAAGCACCTTCTCATGATCTGAGCATTGAGCGATAATCAGTTTCCTTTCAATCTCGCGAAGCCAATCATCGGCTTCCAGTGGCCTGTCGGTGTGAGCAAAAGTTGAGGGGCGAGTCTTCTGTAACTCAGATAACTTGGAATGTGGTTGATAGGGTTCACGGTGGTTTCCCATATTGATGACATGGTTCATCATCTCCTGGTGCTGTTGCTGGCTTTGCTCGAAGAGACGGCATACTTGAGATAATGCCGCTTCGCTGTCCTGTTGGCTGGACTGACCCTGAGTGAAGTTGCTGCTGGTCTGTGTTCCGTAAACCTCTTCTGGCTGATTGGGCATAGAGCGAGTCCAAGGGCGAGACATTTTTCCAGTCTGGGGTATCATTTGCAAAACCCTTGAGAAAAACTGGGTAGCACGAGGGAACCCTTGCAAAGGCAACACAAATGATTTTTACGGAGAAGAAGTGCTTAACACAAATCTTACATGCGAAAGCAAACACAAGATACAGCACTCAGGTTGTGCGTACACAATCCTGACATGTTATTAAAAGCTAGCGCACTACTCCGGAAGGCAGCAAACACACCAACGCAAACTAGCGTACAGATAAAAACAACACATCATACAAGCAGTCATAACACGCGGTTACTCGGTGCTCTCAGTCGGAGATGGTGAAGATCTCCTTCCCCTTGCCGAGGGCAAGGCTCAGCGGTCCAGGAGAATCGACCTCCTCCTCTCTAGCTGGTTCCTGGCGTGCGACGCTGCATTGCGGTGATGGTGCGGGGGCGACTGGTGGTGGAGCACGAGCGGCAGGCGGTGCGGCTCTGACTGGAGTAGGAGCGATGACTCGGTCGAACTCCTCAGTGGTAGGCAGACGGTGAGCAGTGGCCAAAACGGCCGGTGCATACGAGGCTCAAGACGAGACGAATGTCAGAGGCGGCGCCGTGTGGAGAAGCTCCTTCCTGCTGGCAGGACCGCCCCGGACTAAGTCCATGCGGGCAGCCACAAGATCATCTACGAGGTTGTCGAAAGACTCCTCCAGAGCCTTGAGATACTCCACAACCATCTCGATGGCTTCATCTCACTCTCCCCGATGGCAGGCGAACGCATAGTGGCTGGTGTAAGGCACATGGCATGGGAGGTAGCGGTAGCGACGAGTCTTCATCGTAGGAAGGATGTCCCGAAGGCGAGCTATCGCCTCACGGGCAGCCATCAGCATGGCATGCCTCTCCGTAGGCATGGCCCTTCCCACAAAACGGAAGTGGCGTGCAGCTGAACGTCCTCCCTTGAACTGCACCAGAGCCTGGTGCATAGACACGTCGTCACTGAGCTTGTGTTGATAGAGGGTGAACTCCGGGCGAGCTGCTGGCCCGATCGCGAGCTTGGTGGTGGAGACGAGGAGCTTGACAAACCCCTCGGGCATGTTGGTGAACACTCGATTCTCACAGCCGCTGCCAGCCATCTACAAAAGTAGGCAAAAATTCTGAGTAGTCATGTCATAAACTTTATGATGACCAACAGAAAATAGCTACAATTGCAAAATGCTGAAGAAGCACTAAAGACGCTAATAACCGATTAGCGATCGCACCTAGTGGCTTCCTACAGTCAGCCTGGCTCTGATACCAAGCTTGTCACGACCGGTTTTTCAATAAAATAATTATTGAGAAACCAATCCCTGTTACGGACCAGCGAGGATGAATTCCTTCTCACTGATAGACAATACATTGGTCACAGAAGAAAAATACCAGGAGTGCTAAACATAATACAAGGTTGAGTAGAGACTGCCCAACAATTTATTACATGCACGCCGATAAAACAATACGGCGGATAGGGTGGCAAACTACTAACTCACGATAAAAACGGTGGTGGAAATATCATCGCGAAGCGAGTGACATGATTCCAGACTACTACAACTCTTCGAGCGTCGGAGCGAGGCTCGAGAAGACTTATTGCGGGTGGCGGAAGCGTAAACGATACAAGTGACCAATATCCGGGATCGCGCAGGACTGACTGGGACTCCTCTAGGCGTCGGACGCGCTATCAAACTCTTCATCCAAGAGATCGCCTTCGTCAACATCTGGCCAAATCAACAAGCCAGGTGAGTACTATGAAAGTACTCGCAAGACAGTTCGGACATAAGGTATAACAAATGCAAACATGAAGCACATGAATAAGTTAACCAGTGCGATCAGACATAGAGATAATAAATACTGGGTGCCAAGCGAGGGTCTGAATGACGCCTCGAGCGGAAACTGCAGAATAGTAATACTGGTGCCAAACGAGTGTGTGAAAGACTCCTCGAGCGGAAAATCCGGAATAATAATACAGGTGCCAAACGAGTGTCTGAAAGACTCCTCGAGCGGAAAATACAGAATAATAATGCAGGTGCCAAACGAGTGTCTGAAAGACTCCTCGAGCGGAAAATACAGAATAATAATGCAGGTGCCAAACGAGTGTCTGAAAGACTCCTCGAGCGGAAAATACAGAATAATAATGCCACAGTCGGGCGTCGGGGCGACACCACATAAAGGGCTTATAACAGAAAAATAAAGACAGTACATGCCACAGTCGGACGTCTGAGCGACATCGCATAAAGGGCTTATATTGTAACACAACAATACAATAGTTCGGGAATATAACTTATCACAAGCACGAGACAATTATAGTGTTAGCCCATCCACAGGAATAACAATGAAATTGATTTTTTTACCACTTGAGGTTGTTCACCGGGGGCAAGTTTTTCACACGGATAGATTTGGGTATGATGTCTACATTACTGATCATGGATACGATGATTTGGAAAGAATTGACTCTGCAGAGTTTGTACTTAACCACAGCCAACGGATTTCAGTAGTCACGGGGACTAGTTCCGTCTACAGTGTTCTGGAAGGAACACGTCTAACCAGTACACACCCAATTTAACCATCCGAAGCCAGGGATCACCCTCGGCAACATTCAGGAAAAACCCTGAGTCGGGGAGGCTACAACCTCGCGTAGCATGGGATCAAATTTCTATACGCGTGCTATAAGGGGGTGCCCCCCCTCTCGGTCCCAACCGGAAACACCCATGCCCCCTGACCGAATGACTAGCTTTAATCCTGGGCCAAGGTACCATCATCCCGGCCTCTCTGTTTGGTGTGTACACGGAAAGAGGTTACCAACTTACTAAACCGTATCCTGGCAATGAGACATGTGGTAGCACGGAAAGGGGAAGGGACGATAACGCGGCTCCAACCATGTTAACGCCGGAAAAAGTCGGATGACACAAGGCTGGCATGCTACAACAGTACCACCTTGCTGCCCTTCATGTCACCACATGATTAGGCCACCTCTCATCAGAGGTCATCGCAACTTTGGAACATGCGGGAAAAGATCGATAACGTGGCTCCAACCACGTTAACGTCGAAAAGAGTCGGATGACGCAAGGCTTGCATGCTACAACAGTACCACCTTGCTGCCCTTCATGTCACCACATGATTAGGCCACCTCTCATCAGAGGTCATTGCAACTTCGGAACAACCGGGTCGTTGCCTTACAAGCAACGAGATATTTACCGACACTCATATGCCACACACAAACTTTCACATGAACATGCAAAGCATCCGCCATATCAAATGTTCAAACATGCTTGCCTGGTTCGGAGAAGTCGGAGTCTAGCTCGGCGAAGTTCGCGGCTCCGTCCCCTCTCCCGGAACCTACGGTAATCACGAAACGGGGTACTAACGTGAAAACCAACACATGCACAGAAACTTTGCCAAATATTTGTCAAATAAATCCCATAAAAAACTAGACAAAATTTGGAGATTGACAGAAAAAGAATCACTCAAAAATACCTTTTTATTAAAAAGTTATAAAGGTTTCTGTCCAGGGACCTTTCTGTAATGAAACGGAAAAGTTCCAGGGTTTTAACTGAGAAAACAGAAAACGCTTCGGCTAGGAATGCGCAAGCGCAAAGGGGAAAACATATTTTGCCCGAAGGTGCCAACAGAAAACGGTTCCGGGAAATAAAACAGAGGCTGACACGCGGGGCCCGCATGTCAGGTTTGAAAGCTCGCCGGCGCCCGAAGACGGCGATGGACGCTGGCGTCGAACCACGGCGAGTTAGGAGAAACGGAGGGTACCAAGAGCTTCAGTGTCTTCTTCCGCGTCGGTGGGTGGTGGACTCGTCCAACGGGGAGCACTACGTCGACGGCGACACTATCTCCGGCGGACGGCGGTTCGGGTGAGGTTGGGGAACTCCTGTGGAGGGCTGCAAAGTACGAATTGAGGCGCGGGTCAGAACGGGTGATGCAAGGAGAAGCTACTGGCAAGAGAATGGGGGCTGCGGAGCACACACGGGGGCGAATCGGGCTGGATCCCGTGGCGGATCGCGGCGGCCGGAGTCGAGGAAGGAGACCCCCTCGCGGCTCTTCAAGTGGCTGGGCGTGCTCTAGGGGAAGTGTAGGGCTGGTGGGTGCTCGAGTTGAAGCTCGGGGCCCCTATTTATAGGCAGATCGACGGGGTGGCCGTGAACGGAGAATCTCCGGCGAGCGATTACGGCGGAGCAGTGGGTTGGCAGGGGGTTTGAGCGGTCGAGCAGCATCAGTGGATGTTACTGGACTCGATTTGCAGCTGAACGCGGTTGATCTTGGCGTAATGGCGTCTGCCCACGGTGAGGTGACCGCACGGGCTCATCGGCGGCAAAGAGCGCGCTCCGCGCCCTGGGGTTCACGACGAGAGCGGCAGGCTCCGGTGGTTTGGGCGGTGCTGGGTGGAGTCGGCGGCGCCGTGTCTCCCGCTGGCGCCCGCAAAGCCGCCGCCGGCGTCGGTCACGGGGCGGCGCACCTTCTGCTGCTCGTCACCGACGCCCGCAAGATGCCAGGCACTCGTGCGGTGCAGGAACGAGAGGGCGAGGACGAGGAGCAAGGCGACGTGAAGGCACTGGCGAGATCGATGCCCGTCTCTGAAGAAAACGACAGTGAGCACTGACTGAACTCTGAAGTTACTGAACCTTGACAGTGACCAAGCAATGCAGGTGTTCGACAGTAGGTTTTGGTAAAGAGATAAATTTTTCTGGAGCTGTAACTTGGTGAGATGATCACTCAAAGCACCCAGGGGCTGCATGAATTTACTTGGAATTTTTGGAGAAAGTTTTGAATGAATTTCACCAAATTTGCCAAATCTGGTCCAAACTTGCAGCTGATGTAGTTTGAAAATTTTGAACTGGAGACCAGTGGATCTTCATGGTTCTAGGTTGAGGGTTCAAAGGACTAGGAGGGGAAAGAAGTTTGGTGGTAAAAGTCCAAACAGAAAATGGAGTTCCTTTGTAAATCTCCAAGAGCTATAAGAGAAGACAGAAATTTATTTGAATAGAATTTGAATGGAAAATAAATACATGTGGGGGTTCAACTTGCTGGATTTGATGCAAATCATGATCCAGAGGTGAGGGAAAGGTTAGGAGAGAGGATTTGCACTAATGCCATGGCAAGAAGGAATAGTTGAAAGTGGCAAAGGACTTTCCAAAAGCCATAGTGCATTCTCAAAAATATTTCAAAGGTTATTTTCTCAAATGAAGAAACATTTTGTTTTGAGCCCAAATGAAAAGCAAGAACCTCCAAGACTAAAGGAGGATCTTGGGTGAATTCAAATAAAAATTTTGCCATAAAGAGAAAAAAATATTTGAGAGGGAGAGTTCTCTTGAAAAAAAAAATTTAAATCACTCCCTTCAAGTCAAATAAAATCTTTTGAAAAATCCAAATAAAAACTTGGGTGTCACACCCGTTGTGCAGATTCTTGCTGACCACAAAAGGTCCTTCCCAAGGGGGGGATAGCTTGTGCAAATCCGTCTGATCCTGGATGAGTCGAAGCACCAAATCTCCTTCTTGAAAGGTTCTGGTTCTAACCCGACGGCTATGATAACGACACAGATCTTGCTGATAAATCGCTGAACGGGCTGCCGCCATGTCACGCTCCTCATCTAATAGGTCAAGTTCTTCCTGCCGTGCCTTCTCGTTGTCAGCTTCAACGTAAGCCGCTACACGAGGTGAGTCATGACAGATTTCACTAGGAAGAATCTCTTCCGCTCCATAAACCATGAAGAACGGTGTGTATCTTGTTGATCTGTTGGGTGTGGTATTGATGCTCCATAACACTAAAGGTAGCTCCTCAACCCAACAACCCGGCGTCCATTGCAAAGGAACCGTAAGCCGGGGTTTGATGCCTCTCAAGATCTCTTGATTGGCCCTCTCCGCTTGACCATTGGACTAGGGGTGAGCCACTGATGACACGTCAAGCCGGATGTGCTCACGTTGACAGAACTCCTTCATGGCACCCTTTGGCAGATTGGTACCATTGTCTGTTATAATGCTGTGTGGAAATCCAAACCGGAAGATCACCTTTTTGATGAATTGAACTGCCGTGGCTGCGTCACACTTACAAATTGGCTCTGCCTCCACCCACTTCGTGAACTTATCAACCGCCACCAAAAGGTGGGTCTTCTTGTCCTTGGACCTCTTGAAAGGCCCAACCATATCCAGCCCCCAAGTTGCAAACGGCCAGGTGATTGGAATCATCCTCAATTCTTGAGCTGGTACATGAGCACGCCTTGAGAATTTCTGACAGCCATCACATCTTTTGACCAAGTCCTCGGCATCAGCATGAGCTGTCAACCAATAGAAACCGTGACGAAACGCCTTGGCCACCAAAGATTTTGAACCGGTGTGGTGACCACAATCTCCTTCATGGATCTCACGCAAAATTTCATGGCCTTCCTCAGGAGACACACAGCGTTGAAACGCCCTGTCACACGGCAATGATGTAATTCTCCATTGATAATAGTCATGGACTTGGACCGCCGGGTTATCTGCCTGGCCAAAGTTTCATCCTCTGGTAACTCACCCCAGGTTATATACGCTAGATATGGAACCGTCCAATCCGGGATAACATGAAGAGCCGCCACCAACTAGGCCTCCGGATCAGGAACAGCCAAATCCTCTTCACCAGGGAGCTTGACGGACGGATTATGCAAAATATCCAGGAAGATATTAGGTGGAACCAGTTTACGTTGGGAACCCAGGCGGCTTAAAGCGTCCGCCGCTTCATTCTTCTAGCGGTCCACATGATCCTCCTGATAACCTTTAAAGTGGCCTGCAACAATATCCACCTCACGATGATATGCTGCCATTAGTGGGTCCTTGGAATCCCAAGTGCCGGACACTTGTTGAGCCACCAGATCCGAGTCACCGAAGCACTTAACTCGGCTTAGGTTCATCTCCTTAGCCATCCGAAGACCATGGAGTAAAGCCTCATATTCAGCTGCATTGTTAGTGCAAGGGAACATTAAAACGGAGAACATAAAAAAACTTATCACCTCGGGGGAAGTTAATACGACTCCAGCCCCCGAGCCCTCCAATTGCCTGGACCCATCAAAATGAATAGTCCAATAAGTATGATCCGGCTTCCATTCTGGTGCTTGTAGTTCTGTCCAATCATTGATGAAATCCACAAGTGCTTGAGATTTGATCGCCGTTTGGGGTATGTATTTCAACCCGTGAGGCCCGAGCTCTATAGCCCACCTAGCAATCCGGCCAGTTGCTTCCTTGTTCTAGATTATATCCCCCAAAGGAGCGGAGCTGACCACCGTGATAGGATGACCTTGGAAATACTGCTTAAGCTTCCGGCTTGCCATGAAAACCCCGTACACCAATTTTTGCCAATGCGGGTACCTCCACTTGGAATCAATAAGCACCTCACTGATATAGTAAACCGGCTGCTGAACCGGATATTCCTTTCCTTCCTCCTTGCGCTCCACCACAATAGCCACACTAACAGCCCGAGCATTAGCTGCCACATATAGCAACAATGGTTCTTTGTCCACTAGAGCAGCGAGAATCGGCGGATTAGCCTGCTGCCGCTTTAAGTCCTCAAATGCTTTCATTAGCAGCGTCATTCCAGACTTAGTTATCCGTTTTCTTCAGCATCTGATATAAAGGTATGGCCTTCTTGCCAAGGTGACTGACAAACCGGCTTAACGCGGAAATCCGGCCTGCCAGGCGTTGAACATCATTGATACAGTTCGGTTTAGCCAAGGAGGTGATGGCTTTGATCTTTTCCGGATTAGCTTCAATGCCCCTGTTAGACACCAAAAAGCCCAAGAGCTTGCCTGCTGGTACACCAAAGACACACTTGGCCGGGTTAAGCATCATTTTATAAACCCGCAGGTTATCAAAGGTTTCCTTCAAGTCATCAATCAATGTCTCCTTCTTCCTTGACTTTACCATAATATCATCCACATAGGCGTGAACATTGCGGCCGATCTGTTTATGCAGACAATTCTGCACACACCGTTGATAAGTCGCCTGAGCACTCTTGAGCCCAAAGGGCATGGACACATAGCAGAAGGCTTCGAAGGGAGTTATGAAGGCTGTCTTCTCCTGGTCCTTAACTGCCATTTTGATCTTATGATATCCAGAATATGCATCCAAAAAGCTTAAACGCTCGCAACCCGCCGTAGCATCAATAATTTGATCAATACGGGGAAGGGCAAAAGGATCTGCTGGACAAGCTTTGTTGAGATCTGTGTAGTCCACACACATACGCCAAGTGCCATTCTTCTTAAGGACCAGCACCGGATTAGCCAACCACTCAGGATGGAATACTTCAACGATAAATCTAGCCGCCAAGAGCCTGGCTACTTATTCTCCAATAGCTTTGCGTCTTTCTTCATTGAACCAGCGGAGAAACTGCTTGACCGATTTATACTTGGGATCAACATTGAGAGTGTGCTCAGCGAGTTCTCTCGGTACACCTGGCATGTCAGAAGGCTTCCATGCAAAGATGTCCCGGTTCTCACGGATGAACTCGATGAGCGCGCTTTCCTATTTCGGATCCAAGTTAGCACTGATGCTAAACTGCTTGGACGAATCGCCAGGCACGAAGTCAACAAGCTTAGTCTCATCAGCCGATTTAAACTTCAGGGCCGGATCATGCTCTGTAGTTGGTTTCTTCAATGAAGTCATATCTGCCGGATCAACATTGTCCTTGTAAAACTTCAACTCTTCCGTTGCACAAACCGACTCACCATAAGCCGCATCACCTTCTTCACACTCCAAAGAAATCTTGCGGCTCCCATGCACGGTTATAGTTCCCTAGTGACCCGGCATCTTGAGCTGCAGATAGACATAACAAGGCCGTTACATAAACTTAGCATAAGCTGGACGTCCAAATAGGGCATGATATGGGCTGCTGATTTTCACCACTTCAAAGGTCAAGGTTTCTGATCTCGAGTCATGCTCATCTCCAAAAGCCACCTCCAGAGCTATCTTACCAACAGGATATGCCGACTTACCAGGCACCACACCATGGAATACCGTATTGGACGGTTTAAGATTTTTATCTGTTAACCCCATGCGACGGAAAGTTTCATAATAAAGGATATTGATACTACTCCCTCCATCCATGAGTACCTTAGTGAACTTATAACCTCCCACCTGAGGTGCCACCACCAGAGCCAGAAGACCCGGATTGTCAACCCGGGGTGGATGATCTTCTCTACTCCATACAATCGGCTGTTCGGACCAACGCAAATAACGGGGCATCGCCGGTTCAACGGCATTCACCACCCTTTTATGAAGTTTCTGATCGCGCTTGTCCAAGCTAGTGGTGAAGACATGATACTGTCTGCTATTCAACTGCTTCGGGTTGCTCTAGTAACCCGACTGCTGCTGCTGCTGATTGCCCTGATGATTATAGCCACCTTGGTTACCCTGATTACCTTGATTGTTATGTCCACCCTGATTACCGTGGAAGCCTGAACCGGAGTTTCCTCCACCATAACCCGGACCATGAGACCCGGGGCCCGAACCGTCTCCTGCTCCATGATCATACCGGAAAAGAATCAGATTTTTTGAACTCTTGCATGGTGTAACAATCTTTCCAGAGGTGTGTGGACGGTTCCTCCTTCGTCCCATGCTTTGGACAGGGCTGGTTCAACAGATAAGACAAACGGTCCGGATTAGGATTTGGCCTTCCACCGCGGTGGGGTGGTTTACCCTTACGCCGCTGGCCCTTGTCATGTGTATTAGTGTTAGCCACAAAGTCTAAACCGTGGTCCGCTTTACGCTTGCCGCCGTTTCCATGGCCCGGCGGGTTGTGGTGCCGCCCCTTGGCATTGCCGCTCTTCTTTCCCTTCCCTGTCTTATCATCGTCAGAATCGGGGTCCTTGGTACTATCAGAGTCGGCATACTTCACCAGTGCAGCCATGAGGGTTCCCATGTCATTACAATGACGTTTGAGACGTCCCAATTTCAACTTCAGTGGTTCAAACCAGCAATTGCCTTCCAATGTTAAAACTGCGGTGTCAGTGTTGATGCGGTCCGATGAATGCAAAATCTCCGAAACCCGGCGCACCCAATGGGTTGTTGATTCTCCTTCCTCCTGGACACAGGCTGCTAAGTCCACAATTGACATGGGCTGCTTGCATGTATCCTTGAAATTCTGAATAAACCGGGCTCTCAACTCGGCCCATCACCTGATAGAATTAACCGGTAAGCTCTTTAGCCAAGTGCGGTCCGTCCCTTCTAGCATCATGGTGAAGTACTTCGCACATGCCGCATCATCCACGTCCAGCATCTCCATGGCCATCTCATAGGTTTTGACCCATGTTTCAGGGGATAAATCGGCGGTGTAATTCGGCACCTTGCGCAGGCCCTTGAAATCCTTGGGCAGGCGCACATTGCGTAACGCTGGGGCAAGACATGGCACCCCCGAGGAAACAGAGGTAACTCCTGGTTCCACTGATGTGGTTGGATGAACCAGAGTAAGCTGACGGGCTTCATGCTGCGCCGCTAACTCGGCCTCTCTGCGTGCTCGAGCCCGGTCCACCACCTCCTGAGCATCACCAGCACCACCCGCCGGGTTATTGCCACGGGGCGTATCACGGTTCCGCGCATTGCTTGACACCGCCGGTTCATCCATACGCCTGCTGTAACTCTGGCTTGGACGGGGAGTGGAATGAATCCGATCGCGACTATATGAATAGGCCTCCTGTTGAACCAAGGCTGTCTGAAGAAGCTCCTTAACCCGACGCGTCTCGACTGCTGCTGGAGAATCGCCTTCGATTGGGATGGCCGCCAGCCGTGAAGCGGCAGCGACAATGTTGTCCATCGGGTTAGAATAATGACCCGGTGGCGTGGGGACATGCGGTGCCACAATGTTGTTCTAACGAGGTGGATCCACCAAACGTGGCTGAACCGGCGCCCCTGCCCCCGGTGCCTCCGCCCGGTTTACCACCGGCAGATTACTGGTCCCCGCTCCTGGGGTGTTAAAGAGATTTCTAGCGTCATAAACCGGCGGCAGGCGAGATCGGTGCCTCCTCTTCAGGACTTCGTTCGACGCACACTGATCCAGCATAATCCGGTAAGCTTGTGCATCCAAAGCGGCCCGCTCCGCGGCTATCCTGGTATCCTCAGCTGCTAAATCGGCTTTGGCCTGGGTGATCTGATATTTCACCTTCGTGATTTCCGCATTGTGTGCATCCTGATCTGCCGGGTTAACCACCACCATCAGCGTTGCCAACGCGTCAAACAAATCGGATAAAACCTGAGCTGGCGGTCGCACAGGGCCTCCTGCCCCGGCCGCTGCCGCCGCTGCTGATCCGGAAATCATCGTCGCTCCAGTCGAAGAGTGGAGCGCCGGTTGCGTGCTGGCCATGAAGATCGCAACCCGGTTTGGCAGATAAAAGGAGTCCGGAATACTGTCGCCATCGGAACAGCCCACAATCCGGCCATCTTGTTACTGATATAACGACTCGGTCTCTCCGGTCGATGACTCGTCGCCGAAATAAACGACGGTCTCACCACCAGATTCCGATCTATCCTCAGATTCCCCTCCATGGATAACTCCTGCGAAGGCAAGCTTCATGACAGGCTTGACCCGGGTAGCTCTCGCATGCTGAGCCGTTTCGACGAGGTCGGTGCAGATGTCCGGCTCAGGGCCCGGTTCGCCGATCTTGCGAATGAAGACGTGTATGCCACCAAAGGGGACCCGGGACCCGTACTCGATTGAGCCGGCCTCGGGGCCCCAGCCTGCATCATCGATGTAGAGCTTGCCGCGACGACTCTTGGTCATCCGGCCCACAGCGTAACCCTTGAGTCCTTCGAAGTTGCCCTCCAAAAACTTGAAACCATCATGCGATAGCCCCACAGTGGGCGCCAAAAGTCGTGGTTGTGTCACGGCAGATGTCCTAGAGAAAGGACTTAGTCGTGGAGCCATCACTACAGGTTAGCTTAAAGGTGTTAAAGCGGACAAGGGACGCAAGAGAGTTTTATACTAGTTCGGCCCCTTAAGATGAAGGTAAAAGCCTACGTCTAGTTGTGATGGAATTGATGGAGTTTCGATGACCAGGGAGCGAATACGCTTTGCCTGAGTCTTGAGTTGTTGTCTGTCTTTGAACCACCGCCGGGTCGTCCCCTTATATACACGGGTTGACGCCCGTCGGTTTACAGAATCCGAGGCCGGCTCATAATCGTGTCCGGCTCGGTCTCTGCTACTTCTATCTTACACAAGTTTACATATCAATGCCGGTTTATGTCTGCAGGCCTTAAACCGGCTTTGGGCCCTGGGCCTACTTGAAGCGTCACCGTCTGTCTTCATGTACTTCAGATACAGAGGAACTACTCATGGGATTAACCCGGCCTCTCCTGGCCGGTTTATGCCCAGTGGTAATATCCCCAATAGGTGCCGTCCAACTTTCAACGATCATGGGGGAGTTTGTTTAAATTATTTGCGATTTTGTTTTTGATCTTTTGATCATAGGACTGGGCATCCCAGTTACCAGCCATTTTCTCGTGAATGATGAGCGGAGTCCACTCATCGTGAGAATAAACCACCTAGCATGGAAGATACTGACAGCCCATAGTCGCTACATGAGCGATTCGGGCATACAAAAGAGATTATTATTTGAAGGTTTAGAGTTTGGCACATGCAAATTTACTTGGAACGACAGGTAAATACCGCATATAGTTAGATATGGTGGACACTCATGGAAGGAAATTGGTTCAAGGATTTTGGATGCAGAAGCAGCATTCCCGCTTAGTGCAGATATTTTGGCTAGCAAAGGATTCTAAATAGCAAGCACCACATGTTAGAGGATCCATAACAATATAACTTCTATACAAATATACCCAAGCATAACTCAATATGTTGTCTTCCTTGTCCAACTTCAATTAATTTGATTAGGTTTGAAAATAATTAATGGGGATCACAATCATAGAAGATGTCCAAGATAGTATATTTATATGTGAAATCTCTCTTCCTTCAATATTCTTTCATGAATTGTTCAAGTGACCAATACAATGTTTGCTAACCTTCAAAAAATTTACCACCTCTACTTCTTATATGTGAAGGCATTACTCCCCATGGGAAAGGCATATGAAACATATATAATTTCAGATTTATGACATTCAAATCATTCAACCATTTACTCATAGGATATAAGTGAAGCACACGAGTAAATGACAAACTACTCCAAAAAGATATAAGTGAAGATCAATGAGTAGTCAAATTATTATGTAGCTATGTGAAGACTCTCTCTCATTTAAGAATTTCAGATCTTGGGATATTATTCATAGAGCAAGCAAAACAAAAGAAAATAAAACGACATTTTAAGGATAGCACTCATCATGTTAAGAAGCAAAAACTTAGGTTCAACCGATACTAACCGATAATTGTTGAAGAAGAAAGGTGGGATGCCTACCGGGGCATCCCCAAGCTTAGATGCTTGAGACTTCTTGAAATATTATCTTGGGGTTCCTTGGGCATCCCCAAGCTTGAGCTTTTGTGTCTCCTTAATTCCTCTCATATCACGGTTTCCTAAATCTCGAAAGCTTCATCCACACCAAACTCAACAAGAACTCGTGATATAAGTTAGTATAAACCAATGCAAAAAACCTTATCATTTTCTACTGTAACAAATCACGAAAATTATTATTCAACATTGCATACTAAATGCCTCTGCATATTTAACACTCCTATCCTCAAATAGAATCATTAAACAAGCAAACATATGCAAACATAACAACAATCTGCCAAAACAGTACAGTCTGTAAAGAATGCAAGATTCATCATACTTCCCTAACTCCAAACATTGTGAAATTATACCACACTGTAGAAAATTTATCAGAGCTTATTATGCAAAAAGTTTCAACATTTTATCATATTCTGACTTTTCTAGGGAATTTTTGCAACAGCAGTAAACTTTTTGTTTTGAAACAGCAACATATATACTTGCAAAATAAGCATGGTAAAAGCTATCCTTGACATCTTTATTGAAAATAGAGATGCAAAACATTATTCTAAATAACAGCAAGGAAATACTAACACAATAAAATGACGCTCCAAGCAAAACACATATCATGTGGTGAATAAAAATATAGCTCCAAGTAAAGTTACCTATGAACAAAGACGAAAGAGGGGATGCCATCCGGGGCATCCCCAAGCTTAGGCTCTTGGTTGTCCTTGAATATTACCTTGGGGTGCCTTGGGCATCCCCAAGCTTAGGCTCTTGCCACTCCTTATTCCATAGTCCATCGAATCTTTACCCAAAACTTGAAAACTTCACAACACAAAACATAACAGAAAACTTGTAAGCTCCATTAGTATAAGAAAATAAATCACCACTTAGGTACTGTTGTGTCGGGTGGTTGTTGCGACATATGCCAACGGGTGGCTTATCATTGTGGGTGCCAATAAGACATCGCCGGTGCCTCGAAACGGGATGAGGCGAAGACATGCACGCCGGCGGATCTTACCCAGGTTCGGGGCTCTCCGAGGAGATACCACCCCTAGTCCTGCTCTGCGGGGTCTCCGCATGATCACTAGATCAAGGAAAGGTAGCTACACTCGCTCCTAGAGCTGTTGGGTTCAAGGGAGAAGAAGAACAAGGCTAGCTCTTGCTTCTCTCTATCTCTATGGTGTGTGTGCTGTGTTCAGAAGCTAACCCTTTGCATGGGTGCTCCGGGGGGTTTATATAGGCCTACCCCCCGGGGGTACAATGGTAATCCGGCTGGGCACTGGTCCCAGCCGTCAGTGTCTATGCTCGCCGGCTTCTCCGCCGGCTGTTGGGTCCCGCCGACTGGTGGGTCCCGCCGTCTGCCGGCTTCTTGGTCGACAGGCCGGCCCCACCGCCTAGCGTCTTGTCGGCGGCTGCTTTCTGTAGCCTCGCCTCTGATGACGAGGGCTTTGTCGAGGTAAGCGTGGCTACAGTGGGCTGCCTCGGGGGCTCTCACTGTAGCCTTACCTCGTCTTGTCTCCTTAATGGGGCCCCTGCTTCAAGGAAGGGGGTAGCCGACTTCTGGGGGCCGGCTACACCCTCGGTCGACTGGGGAAGGCCGGGCCGCCTCCGCGCCTCTCTCTGGCGGAAGGGGCCCGGCGCCTGCGGGCCGTACAGGAGTCGGTCGTGGATGACGTTGAGGCTGGCATGGCTACAGTGCCGAGCCGAACAGGAGACGGTCATCCCGTACGGCCTCCTGTGGCCATGCCTGCCTCGGGCCTCGGGGACAGTGGGCCGCACTGTGGCCGCACCCCGTCTTGTCACCGTTATGTGGGTGTAGCTTTGGTGGTTGTGGTCTCGTTCGGCTTCTTGGAGTCGGCGTTCTTCTTGGCCGGCTTCTTGGAGTCGGCTACCCCAGAGTCGTCCCAGGGAGGGGTTGCTGAGGCTGGGTCACCTTCCGGGAGTCGGCTTCAGAGGTAGCCGGCCAGGGAAGGCGGCCCAATGCTTGGAGTGCTTGGAGGCCCGAAGGCCTGATAATTTTTTCAGAAGAACCAGGGGCAGTCGGTTAGGCTACCCGTGACCGTTTACTCCGACAGTAGTCCCCGAAGCTGATTGGGCTTCGAGGTGGAGTAGGGGTTGACAAGCTCGATCAGCTTCCTATCTTGACAAGTCGGCAGCTAGGAGCCGGCTTTAGTTAGGCGTGCCGCCTTGGTCGAAAACTCCAGAGTCGGAGGGCGGGAGCTCGCTAGCGTGTGCTCCGGGCTGCGGGCCGGCCACTTGCCGTCTGCGAACCACGTGGCCTCCCTCGGCCAGAAAGCCTGCCAGCCCACGCGCGTGACGGGACGTCGCCGCAGGGCGGGGGCCCGCCACGTCCGCGCCCGGGCCCAGGCACGGATTCTCTATATCCCGAAACCGCCCGCACGTCTCCTTGCGGCAGTTTCGGCTCGCCTTTAGGGCACAATAATCGCGGGGCGTGGGGGGAATGGGTGCAGTTAATCCCACGTCTCCCCCCCCCCCACGTTCGGCCTCTTCGGCCTCGCCTCGCGAAGCTATAAGTAGGGGGAGGTGGAGGGCGGCAGGCCCTCGCACGCTCCTCCTACTTCCACCATCTTCTTCGCTCGCCGTTTCTTGCAACAGCGCCTCGCCGCCGCGCTCTTCCACCGCACGTTCCTCCGCCGCCGTGCTAGTTTTCGCCATGCCTCCCGCCACGGAGCAGCATGGCGGGGATTGGGACGGCTCCAATCTGCACGAAGACCACGTCGAGTTCCTCCGCAATACTCGGCGGCTGCCGGCCGCGGACAAGGTGGAGGTCCGCCTTGCGCCGGCGAGGGAAATTACGCCGGAGCCGAGGGAGGGCGAGCGGGTGGTCTTCCGCTCGCACTTCTTGCGCGGCATCGGCCTGCCAGTGAGCGCCTTCTTCCGCACTTGGCTCGATTTCTATCAGCTCCAGCCACACCACCTCACCCCAAACACGGTGCTGCTGCTATCAGCCTTCGTCACCCTGTGCGAGGGCTACCTCGGCGTCCTCCCCACCCTCGAGCTTTGGGGGGAGTTCTTCCAGTCCAAATTGGGCACGCGCATGCAGGGCGTGCCGGCTCAGACTGGCGCCTTCATCGCGTCGCGGAGGTCGGTCACCGACAACCCCTTCCCCGTCATCACGCTGATCCAATCGGTGAAGAAATGGCAAAAATTGTACTTCTACGTGCGGAACATCGCCCCGCGGGGCGACTACATCAATCTGTCGGCTTACGTAGCCGGCCCTCCGGCGGGCAGGCGGCCCCAGTGGTCCTTCCGGGCCGTGACTCTGACGCCGGCCAGGTCCGCCGCCGTCGCCCGAGTGCGAGAGCTGACCCAGTCGGAGGGCTTGACGGGGCCCGACCTGCTGGCCGCATTCGTCACGCGCCGGGTTCTTTCGCTCCAGAGCCGTCCTCATCAGATCTATCAGATGAGCGGCCAGCTCGATCCGAGCCGAATGTGCACCAAGGAGATGCCGTGCGAGGAGGTCGCCTATATGGTGAAGTATCTTGCGAATTGCAAACTCATCGAAGAGTGGCAGTTCGGCAAGGTACCATATAGCCGAGCCAATCCGCCGCCTACGGTATGCTCACCTTATCTCTTTTTCTTTTTCCTTGCTTTGTTGCCGAGTTCCTCTTGGCCGACTCTAACTTAGTCGGTTCGTTTTTCGACAGAGTCCTCTTCTTCGGCCGGCCAGCGGGTCAGACGCGGAGCGTCGATTCGTCCCCGACCGGACCGAACACGATCTGGAGGACCCCGACTTGGGGGCGGCCGGCATGGACGACAACATCGAGCCGGGCGGTGACCAAGCCGGCGGCGAAGCAGGCGGCTCCGGGCTTGGAGTCACCTTCGACGACTGGCCGGACGATGATGAGGCCGAAGTCGCCCCACGCCGCCAGCCGGCATCTGCACGCGGCGTGGGTTCCTCCGCTGCACCGCCTGCTCGGGGCAGAGGTCAAAAGCGTCACGCCGCCCAGGGTTTGTTCGGCAGCCGGACGAAAAACCAAGGGGCGGGGCGGCAGCCACCAGGCGGGAGGAGGCGGCCGCGAAGGCGGCTCGCTTCCGTAAGACGGTGAAGCAACCGCAGACCGTGTCGGCGTAAGTTCACTTTCTTTCGTATACACTTTTTTCTTTATTTTCTCTGGTGGTCCCTGACCCCTTATCTTTCTTCTCCAAACGAACAGAGCTCCGTTGTCGCTTGAGCGGGCGGCTGCCGCCTCCGTTGTCGAGTCGCCGAGGGGGTCTGGGAGCACCATTCGCCGCGTGGACCCCCGGGCCGACCTTCAGGAAGCGACAGAACGGAATGCGCGGGAGGCGCGGGAGGCGGAGGCACGGAAGGCGGCCGCCGCCCAGGCAGCACAGGAGGAGGAGGCGGCGAAGGCACTCGCCGATTCCGCAGCCAGGGCCCAAGCAGAGGCTGCGGCGGCGGCGGTGGCGGGGGAGGTTTTGATGGTCACCCCGCTGCGCGTCATGGCGCCTGGGGACATGGAGCCCTCGCCAGAGGGAGCCAGCGGCGACCAGCCAGGGCTGGGGGGAACCGACGACGTCATCATCCTGGAGAGGGCGCCGGTGCCGGCCCCGCCAACTGGGGCGGCTCAAGGCGGCCGGCCTGATCCGCCACCTGCACAGTCGGCGGGGGGCGAGCCGGCCGCGAGGGCTGAGATGGTGGCCCGGATTCCGTCGAGCCGGCACGCGGGGAAGGCCGCGTCGGAGCCAAAGAAGGCCGCGTCGGAGCCGCAGCCGGCCGTGGGCCGAAGCTCGTCGGCCCGGGATGCGGAGGCGGCCAGCGCTACCTCGGGGTGGACGCCAGGCGGAGGGACGGCCGTGGTAAACGTGGCTGCACAGGACGTCCGGACCCGGCTCCAGGGCCAAGCTGCGGCGCTGAGGCAGTTCACCGACGAGTTCCTCGCGACGCGGGCGGCCATCCGGGTTAGTATTCCCATCATGCTTCTTCTTGATCTTGATTTCTTCTTGATCTTGATTTCTTCCGTGGGGGCGCGTCAGCGCACCCACTGGGTGTAGTCCCCGAGTTCCGAGTCGGCTGCTGAGCAGGCGGCTTGGAACTTCTTGGTGGATTTGCCTTTGCTATTCTTGTTCTTACTTCGATCTTCTGTCCATCTTGCAGGACTACCACAACCTTCGAGCGGCCGCCTTCAACTCCCAGGCTCGGGAGCTGAGTCAGAAGACCGCCGACCTTACTGAGAGCCGAGGTACGTGCTTTGTTCTTTATCTCATGTGGGGGCGCGTCAGCGCAACCACTTGGTGTAGTCCCCGAGATTCGGGCCGACTGCTGAGCAGTCGGGTCGGATCTTCCTTGATGACTTCTTCTTACTGTTCTTCCTTTTTCTGCCGTCCCTGCAGCGGCCAACGCCAGTCTAAGGGCATAGCTGGGAGAGTCTCAGACTGCCCTTCGTGCCAAGGATGCCGAGCTCGCCGCCTTGGTGCAGGAGCGCAACCGCCTGGTCAAGAAGCTGGCCGACCAGGAGGAAGGCCACAAGGCGGCCCTGAAGGTGGTGTAGGACCGTGAAGCCGCCCTCCAGGCCGAGTACGAGACGGAGGCGGCTGGCTGGGCTGAGGCCAGGCAGACTCTGGTCTCTGGCTATGGCCAGATCGAAGATCTGGTTGACGGTAAGCCGCCTACCTCTTCGTCCTTTCTTGCCATCTGCCACTTTGGCTCTTTTTCTGATTTGGTGCTCTTTTCTCCTTTTCTTCTTCTTTCTTGCGCAGAATATTTCCCTGGCTATTCTACTGCCGCCAACCAGACCATCGAGGCCCGTCGCCAAGCGCGAAGGCAGGCTGGCTTTGAGATCTCGCCAACCGCCGGCCGCTCGCTGGAGGAGCAGCTCCTGGCGATCCAGGCCCGCATCCAGCCGGCTCACCGACTGCTCCGTCGGCTTCAGCGTGCCGGGGCGCAAGTCTTGGCCGCCCTCTGGCCCGGCCAAGTGGTTCCTCGCAACCCCAGTCGGACTGCCGACTGGCTGGAGGTGTCAGTCGGCCGCTTCGAGGCTTGGAAGGCCTCGGCGGCTCACTCCGGCGCCAGGCGGGCGCTGGAGTTCGTCAAGGCCTGGTATCCCGGCCTGAGCCTGGATCACCTGGCTACCTGGCGGCAGCAAGCCGACACAGAGCTGGCGCCGGCGCGGCCGGCTATCATCCGGCGGGCTTCGGCGATCGCCGATTACACCGACACCAGCGTCTTCGCCCCCGAGGTAGATGACAACGGTGTCGCCCAGCCGGAGGAGTGGTTCGGGCTGAACCCGGCGGACGGTGAGGACTCGGCGGAGGAGATCGACTCCAGCGACGAGGGCGAAGAGGAGGAGGATGAGGGTGGAGACGCCGGGCCGGCTGGTGGGGCAGCCGGCCAGCCTCAGCCTGACCGTACCTCCAGCACTACGTCGCGAGCGAGTGCGTCGCCTGCCGCTGGTGGTGGTCAAGCCGAGACCCGCTAGGCGGCCACTCCTTCAGCCGGGGGGCCGTCTCCACCGACCAGCTCGGCCTCCGCGCCGCGCCCTAGTCTGCCATCTTTTGTTTTCCTGTCTTGTTACTTTTGGAACAATGTTTGGTTAAGTCTGCACAATTCCACCCACTGGGTGTATTCGAACTTATGTCTGTTGCCAGCCTGTTGGGGGCTTTATGTGTATATATAACTTGTGCATTTGGCCTTTCCTTGTACTTTTGCTTTTTGTCCTTCTGCTGTTTCCTTTGCCGCCCTCCCTTGGTTGCCGCCTCCCAAGTCCAACAGTTGCTCTGCAATCTGTAGCTGGAGGAGTGCTTGGCCAATTGGGGGGGGAGGAGTACTTTGGCTTTGCTGGACTAAAGCTAAGTGTTTAGGAAGCCGGCCAGCCGGCTGTTCTGGCAGCCGGCAGGCATGTTTGGAGGCCGTCTCTTTGCTATATAGGTTCGTTGTTCCTTAGCCATTTTTCGTGTGGGCGTCCTTTCCGCCTTGCCTCTTGCTAGTCGGACAGTCGGTTCTTCGAGCTGCGACTTGCAACAAGAGGGGACTCGGGAGCCGGCACACTACTTTTCTGACTTCAGGTAGAACTTTCAATATAGCTCAAGGCGGCCAGTCCCTGGCCGACTAGTCGAACCCGGTGCCAGACAAGAATTCAAAATGTAATAATACATTCATGGATATGACACTTGTCATTCATAGATAAACAAGGGCAGTCCCCGAGTACTGCTCGGGGGGCCTGTTGGTTTGTACTTAATACAAAAAAGGGGGTAGCATGATACATACTGCTTTCAACTGTAAAATCGTCTCAGGAGGTTGGCGTTCCATGGTCGCTCCGACTCCTTGCCGGAGTCGTCTCTCTTGCGTGCTCTTGGTTTTTGCGCGTCGATCAAGTAGTAGGAGTCATTGCCGAGTGCCTTGCTGACGACGAAGGGGCCTTCCCAAGGGGCCGAGAGCTTGTGCTGGCCGGCTGTTCGCTGGACCAGCCGGAGCACAAGGTCGCCCTCTTGGAAGGATCTTGGCTTGACCTTGCGGTTGTAGTAGCGGCGCAGCCCTTGCTGGTAGATGGCGGACCGGCTGAGTGCTAGCAGCCGGCCTTCTTCCAGTAGGTCCACGCCGTCTTCTCTTGCTTCTTTGGCCTCCTCCTCCGTGTACATGGTGATCCGAGGCGAGTCGAACTCGATGTCTGTTGGGATGACAGCCTCGGCACCGTACACGAGGAAAAATGGAGTGAAGCCGGTTGACTTGTTGGGTGTAGTGCGCAGGCTCCAGAGGACAGCCGGTAGCTCTTCGAGCCAGCAGCCGGCCGATCGCTCTAGTGGTACAACCAGTCGGGGCTTGATGCCGGAGAGGATGAGTGCATTTGCTCGCTCGACCTCGCCGTTTGACTGCGGGTGGGCAACGGACGCTAAGTCCGGTCGGATGCCCTGCGTCGCGCAGAAACGTGCCAGTGCTCCTTTGCCGAAGTTCGTGCCGTTGTCGGTGATGATGCTGTGCGGCACGCCGTACCGAGTAGTGATGTCGGTGATGAATGTCACGGCAGTCGGCCCATTCAGCTTTTTGATCGGCTTTGCTTTGATCCACTTTGTGAACTTGCCCACAGCGACAAGTAGATGCGTCATGCCGCCGCGGGCTGTCTTGAAAGGGCCCACCATGTCCAGTCCCCAGACGGCAAAAGGCCAGGTGAGGGGAATGGTCTTGAGTGCAGAAGCCGGCAGGTGTTGCTGGGAACTAAAAACTTGGCATCCTCTGCAGCTCTTGACTATTTCTTTAGCATTCTCCAAGGCAGTCGGCCAGAAGAAACCATGGCGGAAAGCCTTGGCCACAAGTGATCTTGAGGCTGCGTGGTGGCCGCATTCGCCTTGGTGGATGTCTTTGAGGATTGCCACTCCTTTTTCTGGCTCGACACAACGCTGGAAGACTCCAGTGACGCTGCGCTTCACAAGCTCTCTGTTGATTATTGTATATGCTGCGGCTCGTCGTTGCACTAGTCTTGATGAGATCTCATCAGCCGGCAGCTCTCCGCTGACTAGGAACTTGAGGATGGGCCGGGCCCATGAGGGAGCTGTGACTTTTTCTTCTGTTAATGTAGCCACCATGACTCGGGTGGGTGGGTTGGGTGAGTCGGCCACTGCTTCTTGTGTCGTTGTAGGCCCCGGGCCGACTGCTGCAGTCCCCGGGCCGGGTTCTGAAGTCCCCGGGCCGGGTGCAACTACGGCAGTCCCCGGGCCAGTTGTCGAAGTCCCCGTGCCGCCTGCGGGGTTTCTCCAGTCGGATCCGGCTGTATCTGGCGCAAGTGGTACGAAGATGGAATCCGACTCTGGAGACGGCTTGATGGACGGCTTGAGGATGCGCTGGAGGGAGACGCCAGTCGGTATGGCTTGTCGGGTGGAGCCGATCCGTGCTAGGGCATCTGCTTGGTCGTTGTCGGCCCTTGGCACGTGGAGGAACTCGCACCCCTCGAAGTATCCGCTGATCTGCTGGACGAGGAATCGATAACTCGCCATGTTCGCGTCCTTGGCGTCCCAGTCACCAGACGATTGCTGGACCACTAAGTCTGAGTCACCGTAGCACAGGATCCGGCGTATGCCAAGCTCTTTGGCTAGCCGGAGCCCATGTACGAGCGCCTCGTACTCGGCCACGTTGTTGGAGGCGGCGAAGTGGATCTGCAGCGTGTACTTGAGCTTGTCGCCTTTGGGAGAGGTGAGGACGATGCCGGCTCCCAAGCCGTTGCGCATCTTGGACCCGTCAAAGTGCATCCGCCAATGGGTAGAGTCGGGAGCCGGCGGTAGGTACTGGGTCTCGGCCCAGTCAACGAGGAAGTCGGCCAATGCTTGCGACTTGATGGCGGTGCGGGGTTGGTAGAAGATTGTGTAGGGCGCCAATGCAATGGCCGATTTTGCCACCCGGCCGGATGCATCCCGGCTGCCTATGATCTCGGCGAGCGGGGCAGTGCATACGACCGTGATGGGGTGCTCTTGGAAGTAGGGCTTCAGTTTCTTGGCAGCGAAGTACACCCCATAGCACATCTTCTGGTAGTGCGGTAGTTTTGCTTTGAGCTGGATAGCACTTCGCTGAGATAGTACACCGGCCTCTGGACTAGCTGGGCTCGGCCTTCCTCCGGGCGCTGGACCACAACAACAGTGCTGACGACTCGGCTAGTCGCGGCGATGTAGAGGAGCATGGGCTCCTTCTCAGTCGGCGCCGCCAGGAGAGGCGGAGTGGTCAGCATTTTCTTCAACTCATGGAAGGCTTGGTCGGCTTGGTCGTTCCACTTGAAGTGAGTGGACTTCTTCATGAGTCGGTACAGGGGGAGAGCCTTCTCTCCTAGTCGGCTGATAAAACGATTCAGGGAGGCTAAGCAGCCAGTGAATTTCTGCACATCTCGCAGTTTGGTGGGAATCTCCATCCTCTCGATGGCCTTGATCTTGACAGGGTTGCATTCGATGCCACGTTCGGAGACCAGGAAGCCCAGCAGCTGGCCGGCTGGCACTCCGAACACGCACTTCTCGGGGTTGAGCTTGATTTGGAACCGGCACAAGTTGGCGAATGTTTCTTTCAGGTCTTCCAACAAGGTACCGCGCTTCTCTGTCTTCACCACAATGTCGTCTACATAGATGTGGGCATTTCTGCCGAGTTGTTTCAAGAGGCATTTCTGCATGCAACGCTGAAAAGTGGCACCGGCATTTCTCAAGCCGAATGTCATAGTCAGGTAGCAGAAAGCTCCAAAGGGTGTGATCAAGGCAGTCTTCAGGCGGTCAGCTAGGTCCAACTTGATCTGATGGTACCCTGAGTACGCATCCAAAAAACTTAACAGCTCGCATCCGGCTGTGGAGTCTATCACTTGGTCAATCCGTGGCAGAGCAAACGGATCCTTCGGGCAGGCCTTGTTCAGACTGGTGTAGTCTATACACATACGCCACTTGTTATTCTTCTTCAGAACCAGAACTGGGTTGGCAAGCCACTCTGGAAAGAACACTTCCATGATAAAGCCAGCGGCAAGGAGCCGGGCTATCTCTTCTCCCACAATTCTTCGCTTCTCTTCTGACAGTCGGCGGAGGGGCTGCTTGACCGGCTTCGCATCTGCTCGGACATGTAATTTGTGCTCGGCGAAATCCTTCGGGACACCCGGCATGTCCTTTGGGGACCATGCAAAGATGTCTCGATTCTCACGGAGGAAGTCGACGAGCTCGCCTTCCTATTTACTGTCCAAGTTCTCCCCAACGACAGCGAACCTCTCCGGGTTCTCCGGGTTCAGAGGTATCTTCTTCGTCTCTTTGGCAGGCTGGAAGGAGCCCTGCGCATCACAATCCTTGGGGTTGGGGGACAAGGCCGGCTGCTTGCCGGCCATGGCCACAACCCGTTCCAACATCTTCTTCTCTTCTGCCACGACGAGGGACTCGGCCAGCCGGCTACTGGCCATGGCGCACTCGATGGACTTCTTGTAGTCGGCGGCTACCGTGATGATCCCCTTCGAGCTCGGCATCTTCATCTTCAGGTAGGCGTAGTGGGGCACAGCCATGAACTTGGCCAGGGCAGGTCGGCCGAGTAGTGCATGATAGGGGCTCTCCAAATCCACTACCTCGAACCATATTGCTTCTCGGCGAAAATGATCTTTGTCTCCGAAGAGAACATCCATTTTGATCTTGCCGATTGGGGAGCAAGACAGGCCAAGGACGATACCATGGAAGACGGTGCGGCTCGGCATGAGCTGCTTCGCTTTGACGTTCAGCTTCTCCATGGTATCGCGGTACAGTATGTTGATACTGCTTCCGCCATCTATCAGGACGCGGGAAAATCTGGCAGCTCGCCTCTCCGTCGCGAGGGTGACATCCAAGACCATTGCATAGGAGCCAGGCGAAGGCATTACCTCTGGGTGGTCGGCCTGGCTCCAGCTGATTGGTTTTTCTGACCAGTGCATGAACTTGGGAGTGCTAGTGGCGACTGCATTCACTTCTTGATGCTGTCGGCGTCGGCTGCGCTTGTCGTCGGCTTGACTGGTGAAGACGACGTAGGCAGCGTGCTCTTCGGGAAATTCGTCTTGATGGCGCCGACTGCCGGCCGAGCTGCCGGCTGCTGGGGGGCTGGAGGCGGCGGGCCGGGAGGTGGAGGCGGCAACATCCCCTCGCCCTTGGTGATGCGGGTGAGCCAGTGGCATTTCCGGGTTGTGTGGTTGGACGGCTTCGCGCCGCTGTGGAACTTGCAGGGGGCGTCGAGAGCTTGTTCGTAGGAGAAAGACGGCTGCCAAGCCGGCCTTCCACCCTTCTTCTTGGGAGCGGGTCGTTCTTCGGGCTGCTTGTCTTCAACTGTGGCCACCTGCCGACTGGAGGAAGTCGGCATGGGGGCCTTGCGCTTGTGGTCGTTCTGGTAGGGGCGCCGATTAGGGTCGCCAGCCGGCGTCTTAGGAGCCGGAGCAATCACTTTCCCCGAGGCGTCCACTCGGAGCTCCGTCTTCATTGAGGAGTCAACTGTGGCGTACTTGTCCGCGATGACCAACAACTCATCGAGGGTACCCGGCTCGTCGCAGAGGAGTCGGTGCTTGAGGAGGCTGCCCTCTCGGCACCCGGCGGTGAAGTACTCGATAGCCTGGACCTCGTGCACCCCCTCGCAGGAGTTGCGGAGCTCGGCCCATCACGTGAGGTAGTCGCGGGTCGACTCGTTGGGCCCTTGGCCGCAGAGGGAGAGCTGGCGAGGCTTGGGAGGCCGCTTGTAGGTGCTGGTGAAGTTGCGGACGAAGACTTCGGTGAAGTCCAGCCAACTGTTGATGCTGTAGGGCTTGAGGCTGTTGAGCCATGTGCGCGCCGTGCCTTGCAGCATGAGGGGGACGTACTTCACGGCGACGCGTCGATTGCCGTTGGCTATGCTGACGGCCGTGGAGTAGTCGATGAGCCAATCTTCCGGCTTCACCGAGCCGTTGTACTTGGGCATGTCTATGGGGAGCGAGAACCCTTTGGGGAAGGGCTCGTCGTGAATGCGGGGGCCAAAGCATGGCGGGCCGACATCGTCTTCTTCTTCTAACGCCAAGGATCGAGCAAGGCGGTCGATCCTGTGGCGAGCGTCGTTCTCGCCGACTCCTTCTCGGCGGCCGAGTCGGTCGCCAAGAGTCGGGTGTGTGATAGGCGGCGGAGTGAGGCGTCTTTCTCTTCGAGGCGGGGGAGGAGGAAAATTTCCTTGGTGTTCAACCGCTCGAGGGCGGCCTTCCGCGTCGTGCTCGATGGTAATGCGAGTCCGGCTGCGGCTGGCAGCCGGCTCCTTGTCTTTCTTCTGGCGCGCGCCGATCGCAGTCGGCGAGCGGGACGTCGCGGCGTGCTCCCGGCGCGGGGGATGACTATCAGCACGGGCACCGGCTTCGTGCCGTTCTGCAGCCGCGTCGATCAGCTGCTGGATCCGTCTTGCCATGTAGGGGAGCTCATCGGCTCCCAGCCCATTGAGCTCTTCTGCAGCCGCCTGAGCGGCTCGCAGATTCTCGAGCGGGGTGGCGTAGACGGGGCGAGCTGCCCCCAGCATGCTGGCGACGGCCGCGCCGCGCTTCTGGACGAAGCCGGCTCGGCTCGGGCCGCTAGGCATCGGCGTACCAAAGGCGGCGCGGTCGACTTCGCGCTGGTGGGCCTCGGTGAGGCGTCTCATGGAGGCTATCTTCTGGCCCTCCGCGATGAGGGCAAGGCGGCGTGCCTCCAGGGTCTCAGCGTCGGCGTCGGCCGGGATGGGGACGGAGAGGTCATGCATTGCCGCTTGCAGGGCGTCGTGGGCATTCTCGCCCGAGTTGGCGACGTGGCTGATGACCAGCACTTCGGTGACAGCGCTGCTGCCGCTGTCAGCTCGAGGGAGGGGGTCGTCGAAGACCACCACGTCGGAGGGGTAGGCGTCAAGCGATGCTGTGTCGGAGTCGATGAGCATCGGGTCAGTGGAGCCGACTGACTCCATGTCTGCAGCAGGCTCGCTGGAGACGTGAAGTTGGTCGAGGAGGCTGACGAGGCGGTTCTCGGGGTAGTCGGTGCCTGCGTCGGACGCAGGCTCGTCGGAGATGCGAGTCTCGTCGAGCAGATCGGCGAGGCAGATCGCTGCGCAGGCGTCGTCGACGCCTTGCAGCGCGTCGAGGCAAACGCCATCGGGCGCAGCAGGCTGGCTGCGCTCGCGGGGGAGGAAGAGGGCTCCCGTCCAGAACAGATCTCCGGACGACGGTGCACCTGGCCCCACGGTGGGCGCCAAATGTCGGGTGGTTGGTGCGACATATGCCAACGGGTGGCTTATCATTGTGGGTGCCAATAAGACATCGCCGGTGCCTGGAAACGGGATGAGGCGAAGACATGCACACCGGCGGATCTTCCCCAGGTTCGGGGCTCTCCGAGGAGATAACACCCCTAGTCCTGCTCTGCGGGGTCTCCGCATGATCACTAGATCAAGGAAAGGTAGCTACACTCGCTCCTAGAGCTGTTGGGTTCAAGGGAGAAGAAGAACAAGGCTAGCTCTTGCTTCTCTCTATCTCTATGGTGTGTGTGCTGTGTTCAGAAGCTAACCCTTTGCATGGGTGCTCCGGGGGGTTTATATAGGCCTACCCCCCGGGGGTACAATGGTAATCCGGCTGGGCACTGGTCCCAGCCGTCAGTGTCTATGCTCGCCGGCTTCTCCGCCGGCTGTTGGGTCCCGCCGACTGGTGGGTCCCGCCGTCTGCCGGCTTCTTGGTCGACAGGCCGGCCCCACCGCCTAGGGTCTTGTCGGCGGCTGCTTTCTGTAGCCTCGCCTCTGATGACGAGGGCTTTGTCGAGGTAAGCGTGGCTACAGTGGGCTGCCTCGGGGGCTCTCACTGTAGCCTTACCTCGTCTTGTCTCCTTAATGGGGCTCCTGCTTCGAGGAAGGGGGTAGCCGGCTTCTGGGGGCCGGCTACACCCTCGGTCGACTGGGGGAGGCCGGGCCGCCTCCGCGCCTCTCTCTGGCGGAAGGGGCCCGGCGCCTGCGGGCCGTACAGGAGTCGGTCGTGGATGACGTTGAGGCTGGCATGGCTACAGTGCCGAGCCGAACAGGAGACGGTCATCCCGTACGGCCTCCTGTGGCCATGCCTGCCTCGGGCCTCGGGGGCAGTGGGCCGCACTGTGGCCACACCCCATCTTTTCACCGTTATGTGGGTGTAGCTTTGGTGGTTGTGGTCTCGGCCGGCTTCTTGGAGTCGGCGTTCTTCTTGGCCGGCTTCTTGGAGTCGGCTACCCCGTAGTCGTCCCAGGGAGGGGTTGCTGAGGCTGGGTCGCCTTCCGGGAGTCGGCTTCAGAGGTAGCCGGCCAGGGAAGGCGGCCCAATGCTTGGAGTGCTTGGAGGCCCGAAGGCCCGATAATTTTTTCAGAAGAACCAGGGGCAGTCGGTTAGGCTACCCGTGGCCGTTTACTCCGACATGTTGTGAACTCATTCGAAATTCATATTGGTGTAATATCTACTGTATTACAACTTCTATATGGTTCATACCCTCCGATACTACTCATAGATTCATCAAAATAAGCAAACAACACATAGAAAACAGAATCTGTCAAAAACAGAACAGTCTGTAGTAGTCTGTATCAAACGTATACTTCTGGTACTACAAAAATTCTAAAATAAATTGGTGGACCTGAGTAATTTGTCTATTAATCTTCTGCAAAAATAATCAACTTAAAAGCACTCTTCTGTAAAAAATAACAGCTAAACTCGGGAGCGCAAAGTTTCTGTTTTTTATAGCAAGATCACATTAACTTCCACCCAAGTCTTCCCAAAGGTTCTACTTGGCACTTTATTGAAACAAAAGCTATAAAAAATGATTACTACAGTAGCTTAATCATGTGAACACACAAAAACAGTAGGGGTAAATATTGGGTTGTCTCCCAACAAGCGCTTTTCTTTAATGCCTTTCTAGCTAGGCATGACGATTTCAATGATGCTCACATAAAAGATAAGGATTGAAAGATAAAGAGAGCATCATGAAGAATATGACTAGCACATTTAAGCCTAACCCACTTCCTATGCATAGGGATTTTGTGATCAAACAACTTATGAGGACAATAATCAACTAGCATAGGAAGGCAAAATGTGAGAACCTGGAATTAACTTCCAGACCCTCCTGTGTATATTTGTCAACCCCAGGATCATTGTTGACAACACAGCGAAATGATATCATTGCACAATACATAAAAGGTATTACAAGTTTAAATATATCTTGCCACAAAGCAACCTAGATAAATGTCTCATGACATTTATTACATTCAGAAATACAGCGGAAAGTACAATGCGCAGCGACTCCATCTCAGCCACAGGCAGTCGATGTAGTCCACGTGACCCCACTCCTACGGCTCGCCATAGTTGTCGTAGTCATCACCTTCGTCTTCATGGAACTCTGTTGTCAACAAAATTATTTCCATGAGTACATTTCGTACTCAACATACCTCCTTCGGAGAAGGTCCTAACAGCTACATGTGGCTTCAAAGGAAGGTTGTATGGCTCATTTGCATAAAAGCTAAGTTTGTTTGAAAAATATAACAATTGGACAAAATTAGTTTTAGATGAAAACAATGTTTTGTCTCGAGAATAACTTTCATCAAAGTGAGGATCCTTGATCAACTCACACTCTTCATAGGTTCCAAGAATAGGGGCAAAGAGGGAATAAACAAGACATGTCCTGTCGTCGAGAAAGATTCATGTGCTGTCCTTGACCGTGGACACGACTATTCAAATAGTTTTACACTCTGCAGAGGTTGTACACTTTACCCACACGACACAATCCCGACTTGTTGCCACTAGCCGTCGCTAGCATAGTACACCATTTGGTATACCGGCAGGGAGATTGTGACGAGGTCTTTCATTAGACCAAACTTACTATGCCAAGCCCACCAGGTTTCAACACGGAAGTAACCGCAGTTCACAGTCCGGGCCCCCCTTTTGTGCCGAGGATACTCCTCGCAAGGCAGCTGTCCCATCTGCGGTACGGCGATGACGACAATAAGAGTGAACTAACTAATTAACCAAGCCAGTGGACCATATAGCATGTGGCTGTACTGTTATCACAATCTTCAACTCCAAGACTTATTAGGCCTCATGCGGCACGGACGACTGATTGCCCCCTTCAACTTGTGAAGGGCAGCCAATCGCTCCTTCAATCCTTGATTCAGCTGTCGCCCGCGCCAGTATTCAGATGGTAAGTTTCACCCAGAGTAGAAGAGAGTAGAGGAGATCAACAAGGGCCAACAGGCCTAGCTCAGCGTTAAGTTTCAACTGTCAATGACTCAGAGGTCATTTAAAAAGGCACCTATAGGGTGATAAGCATGGCTAAGCATTTCTACTCTACGGGAACCTTATACTTCTACTCAGGTGTCAAGTAAATAGGCGACAAGCGGATCAAAGTAATGTGTCAATCGACACGCTAGCTACGAGAATTAAACTAGAATGCACTTAGTAACAATAAAACTCAATGCAATTTTGTAAACCATATGATAAGTATGATCAAAGGAGGCATGCCTTCGTTGTTGAGTCCTTCTTCAGTAACCTGGTTCTTTCCATGTGCAACATCGTCGTCACTCCCTACTCGCCGTAACGATAGAAAAAGACAAACCATAAATACCAAAGCAAAAGAAAATCCAAATAACATCCAAAACAAATTAAGAGTGGATGGATAGCAAGATACTGATCAAGATGGAGATTCCAAAAGGATAGAGCATGATTGGAAGGTAAGTAGAGCACTCAATGAATTGACAGGGTTTAGGTTGACATGGCTAAGGAAGGCTTGGAGATCAAGACTAACGTCCCGATACGAAATATGCTACTAAACATTAGTAGTGCCCACTACACATCGGTTAACTATATATGAAACTACTATATAATAAACACAATGACATCAACACATATGGAAATGGAACCATCTTATGCATTTAACTACACAATCACAACATGACATGATGAAGGTAAAAGTTAACCACAAACAAATATTTACATATAATCTAAATATTTATAATGGACAACAACAGCTAAACATATACATCAACTATACAATACTTCCAAACGAACAAACATTACAAACCAGACTAGTTAAGCAATCAAACATCATTCAACAACATGAGTTGAAATGATCTAGGTCTAGCCCTAAAACAATATTAAAATAGAATAGGATCAACTCCATTATATCAAACCAATTCATTTGCCAAACAATTAACAAGATACTATACAACACATGGAACAAATGGATGCACATCTATCCCAGGCATGATATGATTAAGAGTAAAAATCAACCGAGAATAAATATTTGGATGGATCCAAGTACGAAAAAAGTAAGTAGAATTATATTCAAAATAAAAGGGGCTATTGGGAACGAATCAAATCATATGGTTCTATTTCTCAACCTATAATGGTTAACAACAATCAATGACTAAACATAAATCATAAAAACTATTAGCAAGCATATCTATAAAAGAAGACAAACCAATACTAATTAAGGTAGAAACTAATTAAACAACTTAATAATAACACACATCTCACACAATACATGTGAGTATAGATTCACTAGATACCTAAGCAAATAACACAAGCATGACACATATGAGTGATCATGATAAGATACTAAACAAGAATCTGGTCTTACTACTAAAGAATAACTAATAGTCAAGCAACCACTAGCAATAAGATTACCACTTCATGCTTACATAACAGATCAAACTATGCACACTAAGCATATGAGGAAGATACAACTGAACTAACATGAAAGGTAATCTATCTTAAGCATGTGCTAAACTATCGCAACAAGACCCAACACTCCTGAGGCTACCATAAGTCGAAAGTGGTCATCCATAAGAACGCACAAGAGACTAAGTACTTAATTATAGCACATAGACAAAACAAGACATGAACTACAAAAAAAAGACACATCCGTGACATTTTGGGCCGAACGAATTTTTTCTGTCATACATATGACACTTCTATGACGATAATTGTGACAAAACCCGGTATCATCATAGATGTGGTGGGATCCTACTTCTATGACAAAAAATCATGACAGAAAATGGGCTTTTCGTCCTGGGCGGGCCGGAGACGTAGCTGCATGACATTCTTTGGGCCGTCCATGATGGAAAAAACTGTGGTAGAAGCGAGGGGGAGGAAAATTTCGGGGAGTTCCCGGTTACGGTGGGAGGTCGGGGCCGAGTGATGCGCGTTTCTCTCGTACACGTACGCGCGTGTGTGCGAGGCGTTGGCTCTAACTGAACCCGAGCGAGGCGTTGGGCTCTAACTGAACCCGAGCGATTGCACTGCAGGCTACGCGTTACTGAACCCGAGCGATCGATCGATGGCTGTTAACTGAACCCGATCGAGCAATTCCTTCGCTACTGCTGCTAACTGAAGCCGATCGATTGGATGAACAGTGAGCGTTGCGAGGGGGTTGGATGAACAGTGAGCGGTGGCGTTGCCTCTGGATGAACAGGACCCCGTGGTGTGGAGGGCTGGATGAACAGTAGACGGTGGAGGGGTGCCCCTAGAGGGGTGGTTGAACAGGACCCCGTGGTGTGGAGGGCTGGATGAACAGTAGACGGTGGAGGGGTGCCCGTGGAGGGGTGGTTGAACAGGACCCCGTGGTGTGGAGGGCTGGATGAACAGTAGACGATGGAGGGGTGCCCGTGGAGGGGTGGTTGAACAGTAGCCGGTGGAGTAGCGCGCGGTGGAGGCTGGATGAACAGGAGCCCGTGGAGGCTGGAGGAGGTCGACGGTGGAGAGGAATAGTATCCCGTGGAGTCCCGTTTTGCGGTACGCCACACACCTCCCGATCAACAGGACCCCCGTTTCGACCGTAGCGCTCCAACACAAGTCCGTTTCCTCTGTTTTGCGGTACGCCACACCCCTCCTGATCAACAGGACCCCCGTTTCGACTGTAGGAGGTCCGTTTCCTCCATTTTGCGGTACGCCAGACCCCTCCCGATGAACAGGATCCCATTTCGAACATGGCCGGTCGAACACAAGTCCGTTCCCTCCGTTTTGCGGTACGCCAGGCCTCGTTTCCATCGCCTGTTCTATCCAAGCCCTCCCGATGAACACGACCACGCATCCGTTCTGACCTAGCCGGTTGGCTCCCACGCGTTCCGTTGCCTCCCGATGAACACGACGCATTCCGTTGCCTCCCCATGAACACGACGCATTCCGTTGCGTCCCCATGAACACGACGATGACGTTGTTTCTCCTTTCCGACCCAGCCATGTACACGAGCCCTGGCCGTACGTATGCGCGAGTAGGCGTTCGAGACCCTGCCCGTATGTACGTATGTGGCCGTTTTTTCTTTCTTGCACCCTGGCCGCTGTACGTACGTGTACATGCTACGTGCGCGCCTCCACTACGACACGTACGCGCCTTTACTACGACACGTGCACGTCTCTACATCGACCAGTATATATGTACATACACGTTCGCGACCAGAATGACAACACTACGTACGCTTCGACCAGGTGGGTCCCGACTGTCAGACACTTCCTTGCCTGCGAAGATGTAGCTGGTGGGTCCCAGCAGTCAGGGGGGCGAATCGTTTTTTTGTTGCACGGATGCACTTCCTTGCGTGCGAAGGTGTAGCTGCTGGGTCCCAGCAGTCAGGGGGGAATCATTTTGTTTTTTTGCCCGGACGCACTTCCTTGCGTGCGAAGATGTAGCTGGTGGGTCCCAGCAGTCAGGGGTGCGAATCGTCTTTTTCCGAACGCACTTCCTTGCGTGCGAAGATGTAGCTGGTGGGTCCCAACAGTCAGGGGGAAACGTTTTTTTCGCGAAATACGGTGGCCCGTCCGGTGGGTCCCCGCTGTCAGGTGGAGGAATAATTATTTTGCGCGTAATAAGGAGGCACTTCCTTGGTGCCGCCGTGGACCCAGCTGTCAGCCTCTCCACGTATAGTCCACGTCCGATGGAAGCCATTCCTTGACCACGTTGACCACGCCGGCCCGAGAGCACCAGGGCGGTGGACGACGGCGAGGCCTAGGAAGCGGACGACGCGGAGCCGAGGAAGACGCGGCAGTGGATGCCCACGCGTAGAGGAGTATGAGGGTTCACTCGTTCGGCTGCGTTGTGAGGCTGCCGTCGCCGCAGAATAACAGGGGGTGTGGGTGCGTAGAGGGATGGCCTGGCCAGCGGTGGGAGTAGTAGGGGGCAGTGAGGCCTCCGCGACATCACAGCCGGCCACGGGCGGCAGGAGCAGGCGGCACGACCGGCGCTGCTTTGGGCGGCTGGAGCAAGAAGACCAGAGGTTGAAGAAGCACTACGGCCGTTGGATGGACATCGTACGGTCACTGGAGCTAGAATCGTTCATATATTGACTAAAGTTGACAAAGGCCTCCGTCCCAGTCAACTTAGTAGGCCCACAAGTCAGCCTCCCACCAAGGTGGGTCCCAGCTAGCAGGGGGTATTCATTTTTTTTGCGTAATAAGGAGGCACTTCCGGTGGGTCCGAGCTGACAGCGGGGGGAAAGTTTTTTCGCGAAATACGGTGGCCCGTCCTGTGGGTCCCGGCAGTCAGGGTGAAAAGTTTTTTTCGCGAAATACTGGTGGCCCGTTTGGTGGGTCCCTGCTGTCAGGTGGAGGAATAATTATTTTCTGCGTAATAAGGAGGCACTTCCTTGCGGCTGCCGTGGAACCAATTGTCAGCCTCTCCACGTACAGTACTCTTCCGATGGAAGTCGGTCATTGACCACATTGACCACGCCACGCTGAGAGAACCACGGCGGTGGACGACGACGAGGCCTAGGAAGGGGACGACGCGGGGCCGGGGAAGACGCGGCAGTGGAAGCCCGCGCGGAGAGGAGTACGAGGGTTCACCGGTTCGGCTGCGGTGTGAGGCTGTCGTCGCCGCAGAATAACAGGGGGTGTGGGTGAGTAGAGGGATGCCCTGGCCAGCGGTGGGAGTAGTAGGGGGCGCTGAGGCCTGCACGGCAGCACAGCCGGCCACGGGAGGCGGGAGTAGGCGGTCCCACGGGAGGCTGGAGCAAGAAGATCAGAGATTGAAGAAACACGACGGCCGTTGGATTGACATCCAACGGTTACGTCTGCTAGAATCGTTTGTTGACATATATAATAACTAAAAAAATCTTGCATACGCGTCAACTAAACAGGCCCACAAGTTAGACCACTCCCTCTTTTTTTTAATAATTTATATATAGCTCATGGCAACTTCTTATGCAATTTATTGCAGTCATTTTTTTTGGTTGGCCAGGGCCAATTTCGCATATTTCTGTGGGTTCCAAACTATTTTTAATACCGAAATGTCGAGCCAGATTGAAAGTACTTTGAAGATATATTTAAATTAGGTCAATGCCCAGTGAAATAGGAATCTGAAAATGTGAAAAAATACAGAAATTATAAAGTAATCGCCAATTTGTCATCTATTTTTATATTTACAACCCATTTCATATTACTTTCAAGATTTGCAGGCGTCTTGAAAGAGTTGCAGCCCATCAGGGCATAGAAAATAAGTAGGCCTGGATTGGGTATTCTTCAGAAAAAATAAACTGGGCTCATTTTCACAAAGGAAAAATAGCTGGGCTGGTCACATGGTGAACATAAAATATAAGCCTGGGCTAGACGGGCCACAGCCCAGTTCAAACCCTGCTCCGTCTCAACAATACCAAACAAAAAAATACTGCTCGAGTAGCTACGTCCCAGGTGTCAGCCGATCTTGTGCTGTTCTCTTGTCTATTGACTATATACGCTCACAATGTCGTGGGTCCCAGATGTCAGGAAAACACTAGGAGGAAGCATTTTATTTTTCCATATGCTGACGTGGTGGGCCCCTACTGTCATCCTCTCCACATACTTCTGCCAATTCCTGTTGTTTGTTGACCATGTTGACAACGCGAGAGGGCGATGCCGTGGCGAGCGCACCAAAGCGCGCGGAGGACGTCGGCGTTAACGATTCAGGAGATGGTGGGGCGGCGATGCGTGCGCTGAGGCGCAGCCATCCGTGGGAGGCAGAAGCAGGCGGCCCCGCCGGCGCTGGTTTGGTTTTGGCGGCTGGAGGAAGACAGGACTGAAGAAACACGATAGACTGTAAAACCAGCAGGAGTACTTAACAACCTTAACTGAAACCAGCAGGGGCACTTAACAACCAAAGCTGAAAGCAACGTGGTCAATAAACAGGATATTCGCTTTAGAGCCATGGAAAAGCATGAACATAATCTTCTGTCCTATTCTCCAAGATGGACGGGCCTTCATTATTTGAGACCACCCATGAATAAGTATCTTTTCACCTCCAAGGGGAATTGAGTAGGTCGACATAAACATCATGTTGTGACCAAGCGCAAGTCTGACCCGACCATGGTCAGGCATCTGTATAGGAACAATAGAACTCAGCAGTTCCTGTTTCAAGAAGATCACAGCTGTAAAACTGTGTATAAGCAATAGTTTATGAACAACATATATAACAGAAAACAGCTCGTACCATAAGTTTCTCGACACAGTTGGACCTGTTCAACGAGTGCAGCAGTGGCACACATATCCCACGTGGCCTTCCACCATTGAAATGCCCCACAAGGACCTCAAGACGATCAATAAAGTGTAGGAACTTGTGGATGTCGATCCAGTCAACTTCAGTGCCATTAGTAACAGCCGAGTTATTACAGAGTAACAAACGAGCAGACTGCTTAACTCTGAAAAAACCTACACGTGCCACCAATTATAAGAAAATATTAGTTAGAAGTAGCATCTTCGTGAGAGATTCGTTGCTACTTCCAAAGTTAAATTGTGATTAGTTAGACAGAAGGTGGATTAAGAAGTAATCGAGGCAAACAGCAAGAACTAGATACAAAACTAACATGGATGAACAATTGGAATGACGTCGGGGTGGAAGATCGCAGTGAAGATGAGACCAGGTTCTGCTATTTCCATCAACATTCGTGCGCCAACTTTCAGTCTGTAACACTTGAGAAAGTTTATCCAAGTTCGGCCATAAAAAAAGCAGCGATCTTCTTGGTTCATGAACCCAACTCGGAACTTATATCCATGGCTTGTCTTCACTGTGATCATTAAACTAGTGTATTCAGTTATGGCAAGGCCGAGCATCTTGAGTACATGTGTTCCGGCAGAGCAAATAATACACTACAGGAAAAATAATATGAGAACACAGCATGTTAAAAAAAACCCCACCCTCCCGGATAGAAAAGAGGCTTCTAGGAACATACTATGCGCGTTTCAAAATGTTGTGTTAGGATGAGAAGGAACAAGTGTGGCGTCTCGCGGAGGGCGCAGAAATCTGTAGGGTACTCGCACTTTGGGCACTGCAAATGAAACACACTAGATTCAGTAGGAAGAAAAATGCATCAACGGCGGCGGCTGCCATCCTAGGATTACCTATGACCAAGGGACTTGGATTTATCGGGGATGGATGAAGAATTCGTACCTGGTTCTCCATGAGAAAACCCTATGCATTCACCGAGCGGGGGTTTTCTCTGAACAAGCAGATGAGGGAGAAGGGGATTCAGGCCCAGTGAAATATTGCCGCTTCGTCCGTCCAGCTTACCGCTAAAGCTGGAAAGGGGGGGTTGTGATTTGACGGCTCATTGGGCATTACTGCGGCGCTACGACCGGGGTGTGTCTACCGTGAAGTTGTGCACTCTAATTTGTGCATATGGCACATGGACCCCGTTGCCGGTTGCCCCACATATCAGCGAAAGGAAGTAGAAAGACAGGAGTAACTAGTTACACATAAATATATTTTTGACAGAGAGATACTCCCTCTGTAAAGAATTATACAAAACTTTTATATCACCGGCTCACCTTGCCGAGAAATATACTCCCTCTGCAACGCACGGGCATTATGGGGGTTCAGCTTTTTTTAGGGGGTTCAGCTGAGAATATAATACTCAGATAGGCTCACGGTGCTAGACTTTGGGCCGCAGGCCTTAGATGCTGTCGCAAGGCGAATACACAAAATTGAATAAAGCACGGCAGCTGTTGGAATGAAATCGAACGACAGTTCCTAACCAGCCATCAGAGTTGCAATTCTATCAACGATATACCATGTGATAGATAATACTGTCGTCCTACTTATACACACAGGACACATGTTTCACCATGCCAGATTATTACATCAAAATCTCTCGGAGGATAGATCAGTTCGGCAGTTGCGTGCTGCTACTGAAGAATTTCAAAGGTGATTTGGACCAGCTCTCCTTGCCGAGAAAGTTCGATTTTGACATCATCCCCTACCGCAAGATATGATTTAGATTTGAACCTTGACCATCCTTTAGCATCAATCATCATGCGACCATCCTTTGTACTTACGGTATATTGAGCAGGTTCATTCATACCAAGGCTGCGCATGGTAAGAGAAACTTGACCGCGGTCGCCCGGATTGTTGAACGACTCCCTCGTTGCTCTAGGAATTCTCTGTTTGCAAACAAGAAGACATACCCAAACAGTTAGATCAACACAGTGAATCATGTGAAACAACATGGAAAGAAAAAAGAACGAAGCACTTGGGCGGCCAATGCTTACCAAGAAGGTGGACATGTCAGTTTTTGTAAGGACTTTGGTATATGAAGTGCGAACTGGAGCCCAGTCTATTGCCGGTGCAGCTGCACGGGCCGGAGCAGATGCAAGTGCAAGTGTTGGTGCAGGTGCCGAAGCCGCCGCTGCTGCCAGAGCTGGTGCTGGTGTCGGAGCAGGTGCCGGTGTCGATGCCCGATCCTCCGGTAGATCAGACTGATCCGCTCACTCGGTGCCCAATCCTCAGCTGGATCAGACTGAGTTGCTGCCGCTGTCAGTGCTAGAGCAACTGCCGGTGCTCGATCTGTGCGAGACAGCGGCGATAGTGTCTGGTCTGCTATGATCAGCTTTCTAACTTGACTAGGATCCGTGACCGTGATCCAGATTTTTTCTTCATTTCTTTTAAACACGAGAAGGACTAATTGTGGCGTTTCTGTTAAACCAAACTGCAGTTCATCATAGGGATTCAGCTTGTACTCAGACAACAGACTGATCCAATTTTTTCCAGTAATATAAGTGATGGACAGTGCGTTCGTTACTGACACGACATAAGAAGTGAAACCTGCAAAAATAGCCATCGTAGAGCAAACCAAACGGTTTATTCTGTGATGAATGTCACATGGCAAAACCTGCATCGTAAAATTGCAGATTAAATCAATAAGATTTAGACAGTAAATCAATAAGATTTACTTGATGTGACACGAGTGAATCCTTACCAGGAAATCACTATGTTGAAGTACTAAACAGAAGATTGATCATCCAACTACGCGTGGCATGCAGGGGCCCGCCTACTCCCACAAGCAGGACAGTCCAAAGGTCGTGACAAATCATATGGACCGAACATCCATGGGACTGGAAATCCTGGTGGGTGCGATAAACCCTACAATGCATACAGATATTGGAGTGTAACCATAATTGATAAACCGTCCTCACAAAAAATATGATCTGGATACTTCAAAATATCTCTACTCTTATAAAAACCCGAGTTGGTGATGATGGTGTGCCTGCCATCTTGCAATATAGACCGTCTGATCTATATCTGACGGATAGAAAACAAACTATGATAATTTTGCAAAAAGATACTCGCACCTCTCTTCACATTTGCAAATAAGGTCTTTCCTCATTCATCCTTATCTCCCACAACCTCATTGTTGAGTAATTAAAAAAAAGCCTCTCGAACAATCTGGCATGATGGCCGCTGCCAGCGTCGTCCATCCCCATGCCTCCGCTCAGTCCGACCACCAATCACCACCACGCCCCACTCCTCCTCACCTTATCTCTCCTCTTTCTCAAGATATCATTAGTTTTTACACATGAGATTACTCTCTTATGGGTCAATCACAACATGTGTTTTGTACAAAATAAATGCATCTTGGTGTTCCGTGCAATGCACGGGCATCTTGCTAGTACAGACTGAATTGAGTGGACAGACATTAACATAGACCGTTCACACATCAAAAGCGGCAGTACTAATAAATGATACAGGGTTCACAAACACAAATCAAGTACTGAACAATGGTACTTACTACAGACAAGCAAAGTTGCACTAACTAAACACTGCAGACTATTTCTTGCCACCGACCTACGGGATGAACCCCGCATAACTGACTAGGCCATGGACTTTGTGTGAGATGTCTACATGCACCATCACCATCTTGTCAACCTTGGAGAACCTAACAGAGTGGTCTTTCCACTCATAAACATGATGATGAAGACAGGCCGCATCAGATTTGTTGGGAAGCTTTACAAGAACCACACCCTTCGTAATCGAAGGCACAACCAGGAAATTGTTGTGGTCAAGTACAACCTCGAGAACACACCTGACAACAATGCTACAGGAAAACACTAGTTAAGGACACGTGGCGACAAGGACACAACAGCTGGATAGTTCAGCAGTAGAACTCATCATCAGGTCTTCCAGTTCACACGGCATGACTTTGAGAACTTCATCTCCACCGCGGACCTGGTTCTAATTCAAACAGAAACCATATTTTATTACTACCTCCGTTCAGAAATATAAGATGATTTTCGATATTATACTCCATATATGACTACATATACGCACAGAAATGAGTGAACAAAGACACTAGAACATGTCTTCAAAGGCATGAGAGCAGAGGGATTACAGCAATATCCATAACACAAGTTACTGAGGCAAATATACCCTCTTAAAAGGTAGCATTGATGTTCATAAAGTACTCCCTCCGTCCCAAAATTCTTGTCTTAGATTTGTCTAGATACGGATGTATCAAGTCACATTTTAGTATTAGATACATCTGTATCTAGACAAATCTAAGACAAGAAATTTGGGACAGAGGGAGTAGTTGAAAGTAATCTATAAGAAATCAGTGTCAACCTCTCGCATGTTTTGGTCAAAAGAGGAATTTAGAACCATCATTTGGCACACTAAAATCACATGCAAGATCACCCAGAAAGTTGTACTACCAGTACTAGTACTGCGTGTTAGATGAAAAAACACGATCAAGATCGAGAAAAAGATCGTCAACAAGAGACATTACCTAGACTTGCTTAATGAGGGATCCCAGAGAGGGGGGCTTGGACAGGGCGATGGCTTTGAGCTTGTCTGCGGTAGTCTCGGCGGGGTGCTTGCGCTTGTTCTTACCATGAGCCTCGACGGTTTTGGCCAGATCCATAGACATCACGTCGGCCGGTGCTCCGGCGTCCATCCAAGAGAGGAAGCTAAGAGAGAAGAGTGAAAGGAGGAACGAGATGAGGGAGAAGCGAAGCGAGTGGGGGTTTTCTTCAAGAGAGGAAGCTGAGAGAGAAGAGTGAAATGATGGTTGCTTCGTCCGTCCAACTTACTGCTGGAAAGGAGGGGGTTTTGTGATTTGACGGCTCATTGGGCATTACTGCGGCGGTTCAATCGGGGTAGTCTACCGTCACTCTACTACGGAGTAATTTAGTGCATGGCTGGTGGACCCAGGTGCTGGCTGTCCCACACGTCGGCGAAAGTGAGTAATTTAGTGCATGGCTGGAGGAGGATCCGCACGGTAGAGCGTGTCCACTGTTTTTCTGAAGAAAAAAATGATTACAGCAAGCGTTTCCACTCTTACGACGGAGGAGTGCGAAACACGGCAGCCACTTGAACATACACAGTGCTCCTACTACTAGGCATGTGCAGTGGTTCATACGTCAGTACTACACAATCTTGTTGCTAGTGTAGTAAGATATGAGGATAACAAATGATGTTGTGCGCATGTCAACTACTCCTATATGTAACATAGTACCGCTTTTTCGACTGTCCGGTCGAGAATGAACGGTGAGATCAATGTTAACAGAACTAGGTCCACAGCGCACGGAGAGTACGGTGCTACAGTACTCCACGAAACATGAACCATATGAAGCACGAATAGTGTTAGGCAGGGTGTATGAAGGGTGCACGGGATGGGAGCAAAAGTTCCCTTCTCGACCCACTTTTGGGTGTTTGGCAGAGTGCTTGAAGGGTGCATGAGTCCACACTAGTAGGTTGACAAAAATACACGAAGAGGAAACAACTATATTGAGATGAGAATGCAACCAAACACACCCACACGCTTTGTGCTACAGTGACTGATCTGCACCGTCTGAGTTTGATCCAACGGTCATGTTGCACCGAGACATGGACATGCCCATGCAGAGGGCGCCTAAACACCACCGAAGTCCCTCTGCTTCTCGAGGCGCACGACGTTAGTGATGCAGGGTGCAACCGCCCGCAGAGCCCGCTCCCGCAACGAATGGATTCTGGTGACGGAGCCCTGAAAGGATTCGCCCGGCAACGGCGAAGGCAGCCTGCAACCCCTCCTTGTCCAGCTCAGCCCCCACCATCGTGCGGAGACGGCTCAGCTCCTCGGAGATATAGGTGAAGAAGGAGACCAGGTCAGGAAGCCGCAGCTCGTTGAAGTCGACCGGGTGGTCGAACGGGTTTAGCCCGATGGCCGGCATCGTCGCGCTGGCACGACGGTAGGCATCGCGCAGCCGCAACACGTGCGTGGCAACTTGGTTCACCAAGTGGCTGAGGCGATCCTGGACCTCGTCACGATTGGCCTGCTCGCGCTCGAGCCGGCTCCCCTGATGGCCTATCGTATCTCCCGCTTTCTGCAACAATGCCGCCGACGCCTCGAGCATCTTTGTGGTGGACGCCTGCCGCTTTTGAAGCTCCGTGAACTCCCGCACATAACAGAGGAGCATGGCACTCCTCTCCTCCTTGAGCTCACGGAGCTCCACGTCCTTGGCCCTAAGCTCTGCATCCTTGGCATGGATCTCCTATGTCTGGCGCCTCACCTCGGACTCCGTGATCTTCTGCGCCGCCATGGCACCAGGTAGAAGCAATGGGGAGAGGAAGCAAAGGGGGCGAAACGGCTGAAAGGCAATGCAATCTACGGGAAGGCGGAGGGAGCGGGGAATCTTTTGGTTTTCACCACAGTAAAACTCCAGTCGATGACTTCTCACATCAGGGAGCAGTGGGTTTTTACAGGCGGAGTCATCGTGACTAATTGCTGTCGCGCTTGCTCCCGTCAATCAACAAATTAGAAATCCTGCCGCGCCTGCTCCCGTCAATTAAAAAAAATTAAAAATCCTGCCGCACCCAAACACCAGAGCAACGCCGCGGTGGATATTTAAATTTACCTGCCGGCCAGTAGATAAAAAAAGGGGTGAAAAAACAAATGTGGCGGCGGCCTAGCTAATCGGTCGAACTAGCCCGACTAGCTAGCCACCGTGCTTCACTGATGTACTCGGCGGGAAAGGTGGTCTTTCGTGATTTGACGACTCATTTACTTGCTTCGGCGCTACGACCGAGGAGGACCCAGAAAACGCGCGGTAGGGCGTCCCACGTCAGGAAGAATATATGCGTGCACCACCCGGGAGGACCCCGAAACCGTGCGGTAGGGTGTGCCACGTCTCGGCATGGAGGAAAAATGTGCGTGTAAAAATATACTGTATCAGACGTAGTATCTATGGTTCGACCTCGGGACCCTGCCAGTCGATCGAAAACACCCCACTAGCCACACAGCTTCATCATGCAAACGTGGCACGGAGGATAGATGTGGTTAGCTCCGTCTCGCCAGCCACAACGTCTCTTGTTCTAGGTGATTCTTCTATTTTCCAAGCTTTTTTTAGTTGTAATAACACCACGGCAAGCTAGCGCCGCTCTTCATGTGTGCCCGTGCAAAGGTTAGACGATGGAGAGAAGAGAGATTGAGATCGCAGACCTGGGACCCACCAGTAAGTGAGACAACGGTCATGCACATGTTGACGAGGCACTCCCTCTACTCTACTCAACGCAAGTACTGTATAAAATCAAGTTATGGGACAAAGCCAACAACCGTTCGTTTTTTCAGGCTATTGACTTACGCTTTGTAGTCCAGGTTGCCAGTTCGAATCTCGTCTTTCAGATTTGTTAGTTTTCGGTCCAAATTTGATTAATGACAAGTGGGACCCCCGTGTGTTGTTCCGATATTTCAGTGTAGGATGTTTTTTTTGAACAAACACTTTGCGTGGTTAGACAAGTAACGACACGAGTTACACATATTTTGCAAGTTTACGAACAAAAATGACAGCGGCATAGAATATCACATCCACCCCGCAGCTTAGATACTATGGTGATACGAGTTTTTACACCGTTGGAAGTGAGATCCAATGGCTTGGGAGTAGTCTTTGTAATTATGCGCAATTTCCAAACTCTCCAAAGGTTTTTTTGCAAATAAAATATTCAGGCCTCGTGTGTGCCGCTGCATCTTCGATCCAACGGCTCCCCGGTGCTCATATTAGGTGCTCCCCGTAGCATAATTACCCGCTACGGTGATATGAGCATCTAGGTCGTATGATCAGTGATCAGATGGCACATGCGTAGTACTTGTACTTTCTGCGCATTTCCCAAACTCTATCAGCCGTATATTGCAAAAACATTCAAACCTCCTACCGTGGGCCATTAGATCTCAGTGAACTCGTATCACCATAGAATCTACGGTGCGGGAGCACCTCATACTCTCCCATGCGAGAAAACATAAGGTGCTATCGCAGCTTGGATGCTACTGTGATACGACCTTGGACGTCGTTTGATCTGAGATCCAATGGCATCTGAGCAGTCTTTGTGCTTGTAAGCAGTGGCCGAACTCTTTTGGGGCTTTTCTGCAAAAAACCATTCGAACCACCGAGGAGGTGTTGGGTCACAAATCCAATGCCTCCGAAGAGCTTGTATCACCAAAGCATCTAAGGTGTGGTAGCACATGATATTCTTACATACAGGAGAATATGATGTCCTCCTTCATCTTAGATGCTACGGTGATACGAGCTTCGAGGTCGTTGGATATGGGATAAAAGGGCATCTAAGTAGTTTTTGTACAAATTGTGTGCAATTCTCAAACTCATCAAGGTTTCCTGCAAAAATATTAAGACACATCATGTGAGCTGCTATATCTCAGATCTACAAGCTCCAAGCAACTCGTATCGGCATATCGCATCTAAGGTATGGGGGAACATGATATTCTCCAAGGGAAGAGGGGTGGGGGTGCACAACCAATCGGTGGTTGGGAGGGTGGGGACAAATATAATCTAAACAACCCTAAACAGAGCTCCACAATTTTATCTAAGGTCGAGGGGTTGACCCCCGACAATCATAGCTCCGCCTAAACACAACATTTGCATGTACTGTACTACTAGACTTAATATTCATGTTTCAGTTTCATGTTCATTTTAAATATTGAACTGAGGACCATGGATGTCTTACATTTTACTCCCTTCGTTCCCTAATATTAGTCTTTTTAGAGGCTTCAAATGGACTGGCACGTACGGATGTATATAGACATATTTTAGAGTCTAGATTCACTCCTTTTGCTCCGTATGTAGTCACTTGTTGAACTCTCTAAAAGACTAATATTTAGGAATAGAAGGAGTATTTTTGAATTCATGTCATACATGCATGGTTTGGAAAAATAGATGCACTATACTTATTGGATTGTTGTTGTGTTCGTGCGTGTGTGTCTCTCTTTGTGTGTGTGTGTGTGTGTGTGGTCATATACTTGATACGTACAAAGTTTCTCACCTCCATATTGTTCATCTTTTAAATTTGAATTTGCATTGGAAAACTTACTACGGATACCATGAAATGTGAAATCCATGTTGAGATCACTATATCCTCACTCTAATTCAACAACTCGTCATAAATCAATTACCACGTTGAGATTAGTATTTGCAAGGAAAATACGGGTATTGTAATACACATAGATTCGTTCGGCAATTTAAAAGGTTCCTTTCGTATTCTCGAATGGTAGGACCCAACGGCGTACCAGCCAGACCTTGGCTCGTGTTGATCCTAAAAAAAACCGGGCTCGTGTCCTTCGGTGGCATGCGTGGTACGCACATTAGGCAACCCCAACCAGTCGAGCCTCAGCGTTTCAAGTCGAAATATCTGGCGGCCAGAATTCCAGCCCTAGGAAATTCCCCTCATGTCCCCGGTCCATAATGACTACCGATGAACAACAGAGGGATGCTTTAGTAACTAGACAAGGTTACCTACCGTGCCGAGCACGGTTCAATTCCCTCGGTCGCCGCTCGTCAAGGTCACCCGTCAACTGCATTGCCTAGTACTACTACTACTACACCAGGATGAGCACAGAATTGAGCCTGTTTGTTCATGCCTACTACTTGAGTTAATATATCAGGCAATGCACTGGTACGGAGGGATTATCCTTTTACTCTGCATATATAACTTGTCTGAAGTCTAACTAAGCAAAATGTTTGACCAAATCCTTTCTTAAGAAATACAACAGGACAGATGTACGGCTTGCAAATTTATTGCATGATGCAGGTTATGATATAGTTTCGAATCCTGGATCTTAAATTTCAGAAAATCCAAAAGTGAGCATAAATTCTTGAAACTAAGCATGGTCGCGTGATATGGCACAAATATTACTTTGTAAGTTTTTTCTTTAATTTGAGACAAGCTGCTTATGACAAGTTGCACAAATGAAGAGCCAAGGTATTTTGGAACAAAGACCTGTCACGTTAAGGCGAACGCTTTCACTATTGAAACCATGGGCGTTTACGTGCCGCCACGAGTCCCCGCTTCTTATCGGCAGGTGCCGTCCGAGCAAGCGTGTGAGTCGACGGGAGGCGTGTGAGCAGACGGCTGCGCCGGCTGTCAGGGAGGCGTGCGAGCAGACAGCTGTGCACGCTCACCGGGAGGCGAGCCCTTTGACCAGGCTCCGCCGCCCACCGTCGTCCCAACTGCTCCCACTTTTAATGTCGCCGGCGCCGCAGTTTAAAATCAACCCCACACTACCCGGTATCGCTACAATCCTCTCTCTTCCTCTCCGATTCTCCTGCCGTCTACCTCCAACTAGCCTAACCTAAACGTACGCCATACCGCATCACGATGGTCTGCCCTTAGTGTTCCAGTTTCCAGAGGAAGACACCCAGACAGAGACTCAAGAACATAAGGCGCTTTGGGACGAGCTTGAACTGGCCTTGCGGGAAGACACCGCGCCTGTCCCTGCTCCCGTCACCCCGACTGTGCCAGCGCCCATCCCCGTGGCATTGATGGGCTGGGAGCCGCACATTGTCGCCGAGCTTCATCCCACGGGGTTCCACGAGGTCCCCGCTGACTTTCACGCGCCCGTGCACCTGCCAGCGCATGCGCCTGCGCGTGCGCGTCACCGTGCTGGTGCCCGTGCACCTACCAGCGCATGCGCCTGCACGTGCACTGACATGCGCGCCCGTGCCGGTGCCCGTGCACACGAATGTCTCCCCCGCGCTGTTGACAGCGCCTGTCCCCGCGCGGGTGCCAGTGCCCCCCTCAGCGGCATGGATGGCCGCCGTTGACTGCTTCCTTGCACCAATGCCAGTCGCCTCCTCCCGCCAGTTGACTCGCTCCGAAGTCCAGAACATTTTGGCCTTCCTTGAAGCTAGGCCAATGTCCAGGAGTACGGCAACAACGGCGCAAGACGCCGCCGTCGGCGTCGGTCAGTGGCCCGACAAAACACAGAGCACGGCAGAGGAGCCGCTTCCCACCGCGAGACGCCCCCGCCGCCGCCGCGTAATCTAAATTTGCCATGAAAAACGTTCGGATTGCCATGCTTAAAATCCGAACGTTTATCAATTCCGTTTATTTTATATCGATCGTCGTATAATTTAAAGTTGGAGTCAGACTGAACGAAATGTATGGTTTGACCGATTGAATGTTCTGCTAGAGCCGTATCAAATTAAATATAAAACGTCATCAAGCCGCATGTATTCCTTGTCATCCAACGACCTAGTCTGCTTCAATGTCGAGCGCTCAACACGTTTAGCGTGCAGTTAATTTCATGCCAAAAATAGTGCTAATCAGACGACAACACGCGAATAATATCCTAGTACATGCACTTAATATACTTCCAAATTAACGTGCATTGCACCTACACACTGACTAGTGCTGCTAGTATGTGAAACTGGTGCCGTGACTTGTGAACGCGTCCAGATATGGTCAACGGCAACATCGCCCGCGAGTTCTTCCTGTTTGCCCGTGCGTCTAAACGCAGAAGGGGAGGAGAGAGAGAGCACACATGGACCCACCAGTAAGTGAAGGCGAATAGTACTAAAAATAATATTACATGTTATCCATTAATTAGGCTGTGGTAATATAAAAACATTATGTGAACAAAGGGGGTACAACAAACATTGCTATTCTACATATGTTGCCTATTGACGTGCGGCTTGAAGGCCCGGTCGCATGCTCGATCCTAATCCTTCATTTTTTAATTTGTATATGGGTCCAAATTTGTTTCATGACATGTGGGCCCCTTGGTGTGTAGTTTGTAGCACTTTAATTTGTGGGTCAAAATTTGTTCCATTCCAAGTGGACTATCGGTGTGTAGTTTTGTAGCTTATTTATAATAATTAAAGAGAACAACATAGTTTTTTCAATAATACCATGGTGCGACGTTGAAGGCGAGAAAGGACGTGCGAGAGAGCGATGACTGAGCCAGAGGGAAATCAACTAGGGGAGTTGCGTGGGTTGCAACGGTGTTTGGAGTAGTTGTGGGCCGAATGCTACGAAAATATAATCTAAACCGACCGGAATAAATGCCTACACAAATTAATCCAAGGATGGAGTGCCCCTCGCAATGTAAATAGCTCCGGCTTTGCGAGGGATGGAGAGGTAGTAGCTTCAACGCATGGAAGATACAGTGTGAGAAAGCGAGGTCAATCGAGAGACATATAGATAGAGAGACAAAGTGAGTGTGGTACGACATTCATTGAACAAATATATATGCTCTGGAGAGATATTTTCCGATTGAGCTTTTTGGCAAGGGTGAGGGCTGTAAGATAGAGCTTGAGAGATGATCCAGTCACAGACGTGTAGATATATTTTGTGCGTGGGAGGAAGCAAGGTCAACCGATCACATAGGGTCACCGTGCGATCGAAAGAGTGAGACGGGTTGGAGAGAGTGACCTAGATAGACGATGTGCGTGAGAGAGTATACAATGTGAATAGGTCGAATTAGGCTCAAACATGGTGATATATCGTTTTTGTCCGAGAAAGAGCGAGGTCAATCGAGACATACGGAGAGAGAGAGAGAGATTGAGTGAGCGTGGCCCACCATGAGGTCGAAAGAGTGGCGGCGGCTTGGATGGATGACCTAGATAGACAATCTGCGTGAGAGAGTATAGAGTGTGTCGATCGAGGCCCGAACAGGGAGATATATCATTTGTGTGTGAAAGAAAACGAGGTTAAACGAGACTCAGATAAAGAGAGAGAGAGATTGAGCGAGTGTGGCCCACCGTGCGGAAGAAAGAGTGAGACAGTCTCGAGGGAGTGACCTAGATATACAACGTGCGTGCGTGCGCACGAGAGATTGGGGGGGGCTAGATAGGCAATGCATGTATTTAGCGCGAGAGGGTGAGAGGGAGAGGGGGGAGAGAGAGAGCTCGGCATGGGGTGCAATGGCGGGTGTGTGAGGTAAATACATTTGGTAATAGAGTGGAAAAAGGGGTTGTGTAGTTGAGAGACTTA